>NC_051057.1:23097729-23360229 GCF_904848185.1 Acanthopagrus latus | reverse complement strand
ACCATGAAAAACATTTGACAATAAAACCAGAAAATAATTCAATAATTTATTCAAACTCTCAGTTAAAGGAGCAGTTTATCCAAATATAAAATCCAGTCGTCCTCTCCTGAAGCTCTTCTTTACACACAGTAATCTAAGTTATATAATAAGTTGTTCTCCTGAAACTCCTGGAGAGGTGTTTTCACCAACGTTGCTCTTTGAGACAATAAATCTTCCTGAGCCGTTCTTCATGTCTGCTGCATGTGGACTTGACTGACAGCCGATCACACTGAGGCACGGTGACTGCCTCTTGCTCACTCCTCCATCTTTTCTAAAATTAGGACTTCCTGGCTCCAGTGAATCCCCCCTCCAGGCTGCCAAACATCACAAATCACTTTTTGCCCTCGCCCTTAAAAAAATGAACCTTTCGGTCGGTTTTTCTCGTACGTCCACGTTTCTGTGATGCGTCGGTGCTGAATTCTGCTGCAGACTGAGACGGTTTTCATCTGGATTCTTACCACAAACCTGCGTTCATGAAGCTGCAGGCCCGCGTGTCATGACGCTCTCAGTCTCTCGGTTCGGTAAGAGGCTTTTCTGAAAAGCAGCTCTCAGTGAACGAGCGAGCGAACGTGCAGCGTTCCTGAACACCAGGCAGCGTTCAATACAACGAGCCGTTATGTAACGTTGTGAAGTGGAAAGGCTCTTTTCTGTGGCTGTGTGGGCAGCGAGCGGGCCGACACCGAGGCACGGCTGCTTCTGTGTGTGTGTGTGTGTGTGTGTGTGTGTGTGTGTGTGTTTGCGTGCAAAACCCCTGCAACTTCTCCAGCTCTCATCCTACAATCCCTCGCCATTTGCCTCACAAAGGTTGCCATGGTTACGCCCACACAACAGACTGAGTTTTAGAGTGTGAGTCAAAGTGAATGAGACACACACACACACACACACACACACACACACACACACACACAGTTTGCTCCTCCTGTTTATCTTCATGTGAACTGGAGGAAACAGACCTGATTATTTTGTTCATTCTGCTGAATCGTAATAATAATAAACATAAAAATCATGTTTTGTGTTTTTGTTTTCTGGTTTTGTGTTGAAGTTATTTCCTGCTTTATGTTGAAAGTTGTGTTTTACTTCCTGTCTGTGTCTCGTTAATCAATTAGCTCTTAGACTGTCCCTCAGCCTGCTCTCCTGTTTATCGACTGTAATAAACTTTCATCTTATGGAAGCACGTTTTCCTCTTCTGTGTGCAGCATCACCAACATGGACACGTCTACAGAAGATGTTACAAACAAACAGCGAACTGTATCAGACAAATACAATCAGGGCTAAAAGCAGCACGAGTGGATCTGACTCTAATTACATTTGTGGATTTCATTAAAACTAGAAAATGTAACTTCCTGGGAAAACACAACTGACTGTTGAGTCTCAAACTCAGATTGTCTAAATCCTCCTCATGTCTCCTGCAGGCGGTGATCACAGCAGACGAGCTGTGTGGAGAATTCTGATGTTTCTCTGTTTTAAATCAAGTCTCAGCTGCTTCAGTTGTTCAGTTGCTGCGACTCTGTTTTACTGTGAAGCTCCAGAAATGACTCTCCATGAGGAGACGATGACTGGATTTTTTCATCTTTTCATGTTTGGGTGAACTGATCCTTTAAATGTGTGTGAGACGGGTCATGTGACGTGTGATCGGGTCACCTGACTGGCCAGAGCAGCAGCAGCTTGTGTGTGTTTGAAGGACAGACAGTCCAGCGGGTTGTAACGAGGTCGCTGGCCCTTTAAATGTCGGTCGAAGCTCTCCTTATACTTCACCTGCAGGACAAAGAATGCTTCTTATCATGTGCCCAATGCATGCTGGGTAAACTGTGTGTGTGTGTGTGTGTGTGTGTGTGTGTGTGTGTGTGTGTGTGTGTGTGTGTTACCTGGCTGGCCAGTTTTGAAACCTCCTTGGCGTGCTGGATGTCGGTTCTGGCTAAAAGAGAGCAGTCACTGTGAACCTGCAGCTTGTTGTTCTTATAGGCAACCTGCACACACACACACACACACACACACACACACACACACACACACACACACACACACACATTAAATAATGATGGTTCAGTGTTAACAGCACAATGTTTTCTGTAATCAATCAGCAGCTTCACTCAGAGAACAGCTGCCGAATGACACACACACACACACACACACACACACACACACACACACACACACACACACACACACACACACACACACACACACACACACACACACACACGTACATTGCTGGCCAGTTTAGCAGCGTTGGTTGCGTTGACGATGTCGGGTCTGTCTGCCGCCGTGTTGTAGTGATGAAGCTCCTCTTTGCCTTTCCTGTAGCTGACCTGAGAGCAGCACAGACAAAAGGCAGAAGTCAGCTGACATAAAAGTGATAAACAACCACAACAATGAAATAAAAGTAAAACTGGAGTTATCAGAGCGATCTGAGGAATCATTCATCGTTGACGGTAACTAAAAGTAACACTAAATTTCTAAACATCTTCTTCTCTCAGCTCAGCCGTCCAGACTGAAACAGAGTGTGTGAATCTTTAAACTCTCTCTGTGATTTTTCATTTTTAATGTCGACAGGGACGAACCATTAACCTGCTGCCAGTCAGTCCTGGTCTGATGGTCCAGGGTGAGAAGCTCAGGTCGGGACAGTTCAGCGATGGATCTCTGCGTCTGGTCACACTAAACGTTACGCTGGTGTAAAGACGCTGAAACAGCTGGCGTTCATGTTAAAGTCTTCACACTGAGATCAGCAGAACGCTGCAACTCTGTTTAACTGTGAAGCTCCAGAACTGTTCTGAGGACTGAGAGGGTCGAAACTTTCATCTTGAAAAATGAATGAATGAATGAATTAAAGTTGCATGTAAGCAGTTAAATTTGAATCTATAATCAGGATGATTTCAGTCCAGATTCAGACTGGAGACATGTTGTCCTGCACAGATATTTAATCTGAGCTGAATATCTGCGACGTTCCCGCAGCCGATGAAAACCAGAAGCAGCTGTACGACGCAGAACGACACAAAACAAAGAGAATCATTTTTTGTGCTGTTACCTCTGAACTGCTCACAGATGAGCTGGTGTTCAGTTTATCGGCTGGTTGTCGCCCACACAATCAGCGAAGTGTTACATAACAGCTTGTTTTTCTGTTATATTACACTGGAGGGTAGAGTGTGTGTGTGTGTGTGTGTGTGTGTGTGTGTGTGTGTGTGTATTTACATCGCTCTGGTTCTTGTTGACCTCCATGGCGTGCTCCACCTCCGGCAGTGTTTTCATGTTGGTGTAGCTGGACTTCCCCTTCTCACGATTAAACTTCTCCTTGTAGAACTTCTGCAGAGACGCAGAGAGAGAAGAGAAGAGACGAGAAGGAACGAGAGGATCAGAACGAAGACAAGTGAAAAGATGGAGGCAGACGAGCTGGTGGAGGAGGAACGAATACGAGCAGGATGAGGGAGAAAATATCTGATGACAGCTTGTTGCTGAATAACGACTGACAGCACACTCGATCGTTCGACTAACAATAAGACGAGCAGCAGGACAAATAAACAGACGTTAAACTGAGTGACGTTCAAAACAAACTGCTGCCTCTTGTGTTTGGCTTCAGTTTGAAATACCGGGTTTCAAAAACAAATTGATTGGGAACAAAATTTCTCCTGAATTTATAAAAAGCTGATGAGAATTCAGCTGATAGACCTTCAGGTGAAACTCAGGTGTCGAAGAGTCTTAAAATCCTCCCAGAGCTTCAGAAGGTCGGTTTAGTGAAAGTTTGTTCAGCCAGACAAGAAGGAAACTCTGTTTTCTGTTCCAGGAAGAGACGAAACCAACAGTCTGATACGTTCCTATCTCAGGATGTGGTTTTTTATACCATTTAATGACGGAATACTTTGTTTTTGACTTAATGTGTGATGGATCTAGTGGACATTTGGGAACAAAGTCAGTTTCTGTTAGTGTTTGCTGCTACTGACACACTCGCTCCTGCTCGTCTGTTTGTTGATTGGAGCTTACTCATGAAACTGTGTAGTGAATAAACACTTGAATTGAGACGTTACCTTGTTTGCTGGAGTGTTTGTAAAGCTGCTGAACCTTTAAACAGGTTTTGATGAAAAGCTCACATAAAAAACGTCTGTGACTGTTACAAACAATAAACAGTAAATCAGGTCGGGACTCATCGTCACCCACACAAACACAACGTGTCTATAATAACTTTGGATTCTTGGTGTTGCAGATACTGATCACAGTAACACCTCACACCGTCTCCGGCTCTGGTTCAGTCTCTGGACTTCAGCTGTGTTGTGTTCTGCAGACGCTGGCAGAGTCTGGACCGTGTTGTCGAGATGGAGGTCCACGTTATACGCTCCAGTTGGCGTTAAATTGCTCGGTCAACAGACGTGAAACCAGAAAGCATCAGTTCTGCCGGTGCCCCAGTTTTTACCTCCAGCTTTGATTTTCCGCCCTGAGGGGACAGAAACCCTCGTCTGCTCGGTCTGAGCTGCAGACAGAAACATCGCAAACATCTCCTCAGATTCCTGCAGACGTTTCTGCACCGACTCAGATCTGATTTGTGAGAGTGAGACGTGTAATCGGGTCAGTTTGGATTTTATGATTTCTTGCATTATTTTTAACATCAGCACGTCGTTTTGCTCAGATTTCACGAGTTCAACTTCCACCACACGACCTGCAGGTGCTGGTGGAGGACTTGAGATCAGTCTCAGTTCCAAGACCACCTTGGTCTCAACCCTCAAAGTCCTGGTCCTGTCTCCATCAGCTCTCTGGTCTTGGTCTTTACTCAGTCTGGACCTGCCTCAGTCTTCGTCCTGGCTCTGTTTTAATTTACTCGACTCGAGGTTCTCAGGAGCCGATTTACATCTGTGGTGTTTTCAGAGGTGTTGGTTTTTAGCTGTGGACCTTCAAAACGTGTGTTTATCAAACTTCAACCTGCCACTGTGTGTGTGTGTGTGTGTGTGTGTGTGTGTGTGTGTGTGTGTGTGTGTGTGTGTGTGTGTGTTTGGCAGTAGGTCAGTGTCTGTGTCCTCAGGCTGTAGAGCTCAACACAGCTGCTCTCTGTGTTCACGCCTCAGCAGACAAAATGATACTAACACACACACACACACACACACACACACACTCCCTCGGTGTGTGTGTGTGTGGGTGTGTGTGTGTTAAACTGACAGCATCTTGTTGTGTCGCTGATAAAACGCCTCTCATTCGCTCTCGAGTTAAGAATCAGAGCCTCTCCTCCCCCGCTGAGCTCCTCTGGCTCTTTTTTTTGTCTCAGGGTGGATTTTTAATCCGGCTGCTGCGACGTTTGTCAGAAGACGTTCACTCTGAAGGATCTTTGACACCTGAAGGTCCGAACCAGGTTTCATGTTTTTGCCACATGGTTTAAATCTGATCTGATTAATTTTGTTTTTTTAAAAGCAAGAACACTTTTAAACAACATACCTGCATCCTGTCGTCATGCACAGAATGACTGAAAACTGATGAACGTTACGTTGTTGATTCAACGTCTCTGTCGACATGAAAACACGTCCAATGACAAACAGAATTAAACTTTTCGTCACCATGACATCCTTCCTATCAAAGTGAATCTCTTCTTTGTGTTTCTTTGCTTTGACAGACACAATATGAAGCCATGAAACTGTTATCTGATAGCAGATCAGCGTCAGACTCACGTCGCTCTGCGTCTTGATCAGCTCTCTGGCGAAGACGGTCTCGATGGTTTGAGGCATCTGGCTGTACAGACTGCAGCCGGCGTCCTTCTTCCCCTCCTCCCTGTACGCTTTCTGCAACACAAGACGTCACTTTTTACCTCGAAACCAAACAAAACATCCCAGAGCACCAAGGAGTTTATCTCCACGTGTCATCTTTAACTTTCCACGTCCTGTCTTTGTCTGTTTCACTCTCTTCACATGCTCTATCAGTTTATCCCTCCCTCTGTGTTGGTTCGTCTGTTTTGACCCTGCGTCTCTGCGTTCCCGTCTCTCTCGTCTGTTTCCTGGTCCTGCGTTTGGATTTTCTGTTCTACAGCTCTGGTTGCAGTTTGCTGCGTTCACGTGCTCCTCAGGGATCTTCGTGCTGGAATGTGGGAACTCCATCAGACAAACAAAATAAAGGTCGAGCACCAAAACGTCACAAATAAATGTTTTTTTATGTTATGCAGGAGTTTGCTTGCAGCTTTCGATCTACTCATCCCTCTCGTACGCACCTGCCTCTGAGTTTCTTGCTTTTCAGGTCCATGTTTGCCAAACCTTGACTTTATAAAAGCTATATAAAAGCACAGGGATCAGTTTTAATATCATCAGATCAAAATCTTAATGATTATGATTAGAAATAAAAGCCGTTTGATCCCGGAGGTAAGTATCTGTGCCAAATCTCATCATAAACTTTTCAGACAATCTAATTACAGAACGGCCGGTCCAAGAGGACGTTGATCAGTTCCATGTGGATGTTTTAAACTTACTGGTGTCAGATTGGTGCTCAACATCAGTATCAGAGTAGCACTGGGTGAGTCAAGTCGGGTCGATGTGTCTGTAATTAGTCACTTTGGTTTAATTAACGTCACAAAACGGGATCAAACCGATAACAGCCTCCGTCTGTACTGTTGCTGTGATTAAGACTACATCTCCCAGAGGCCCTGTTGCTTCCTCTCTATCTGCTCCTCTCATCAGATCATTTCCTCATTAGCAGCAGAAGTGATTGTTACTCTGTGTTGAATGTTTTCACACTGGAAAATGAATTATATGAGTGTATTATAAATGTCAGCGTACGGACGACAATCGCTGTGTGACGCTTTCAGACGCTGCTGTTCTGCTAATTAACTCGATGCTGACATGGAGGAGATTCTACTCACAGCTGATCGAATCTAAAACAGGCTGATGAACCACTTTTAAAAATAAATCTGAACACAAAACATATACGGGACTTTTTACTGAGTGTTTGTAAGATTTGTCAGACCATTTTCATATATTTCAACGCTGCGATCTGATCCATTGTCAGTGGAAAGAAACTGCCAAGATGATAAGAAACATTCTGGAATAGAAGCTGATTGAGTTCTTTCGTCATTTTACACCTGAGAAATTAAATGATTAAAGAATAAAAACACAGAAAAAACCTGCGATGGAAGGACGACAGGATGACAATTATCATGAACAGCCAGAAGGACAGAAAGTGTCGGAGGATTGTTTGGTACCTCGCTGTGCAGCTGCGTTTGCTCCTTGGCGTGTTGAGTGTCTTTGGTCTCCGGCAGCAGAGAATACAGAGAGTTCACCAGCTCCTTCTTTCCAGCCTCCTTGTATTTACTCTGAGGACAGAAAACAGCAGCTTTAGATCAAGAGAAGAAGAGTCCTGCACAGCACGCCATGAAGGAGCGAGCAACACAACAGGTTTCTCTAGTCTCGTGATGTTTGTCACGATTTTCTAAGATCTAAAGTTATTCAGCCGCTCCAAGAACAAACTGAACAGAATCCCTCAGAACTGGGAAATAATTGACCAGGATTTCAGTTTTCTGTCTGTCAATTGGTCTCATGGATCCACGTCCATCAGTAATGTCCGACTCTTAGAACTGAAGCCAATGCGGAAGTACAAAAAACTTGCAGTTGCTTGAATGAGTCAAGTCGATCTCCACAGGAGCTCATGTTAACATGTCCAACTTCACAGAGGAAATAAAACATGTTGACAGCCTGATACAAAACAAACTCTTGGACTTATAGTGGGGGAAGTTTTACATATATCACTCGCTTAAATCATATTAAGGCTTTAATCTATGCATGTGCTGCTCTGAGAGACAGGTACCCACGAGATGAGGTAATTATAATTAATGATATCACATGTGAAAATGATAAATCAGGTCCAACAGGAAGTCTCAGCTGCTTCAGTTGTTTATCAGAATGCTGCAACTCTGTTTAACTGTGAAGCTGCAGAGCTGATGGAGGGAGGATGACTGAGGGCTCACATTTGGGTGAACTGTTCCTTTAAGACTTTAAACGACCTGCAGAGACGTTGTGATTTACAGTAATGATTTAGATGTTATCTACACAAGGTAAGACGCGACAAGGTCACATTTTAACAATGCATGAGCAACAAAGCAAACAGAGCTGCAGGAGCTCGACCGCATGCTGCCAGTTTGATTCAGAAGATCTACCGAATTCTTCAGCGCTGAATCTGAACTGATTAATTATTCATCAGTGATGTTGGGACCAAAAAAAAATCATACCCAAAACACAAGCTGGCTATTTCAGGCAAACACACACTAAAATATTCACACACACACACACACAGTGTTTCCCACCTCGCTGTGCATCTCGGCCATCTCTTTCACAAACTGCGTCTCCAGAGTTTCAGGCAGCAGAGAGAACAAAGTGTTGGGAAGATCCTCTTTGTCCTTCTTGTACTTCGTCTTGAAGATAAAAAGCATTTATAACATTTGTGTGTTTGGATTATTGCAGGAAGGTTTATGATACTCAGTGGCACAATCATTTGATATTTGGTGTAAACATTTAAAGAAATAACATGAGTCATGGATTTGTTGAGAATTTGACATCTTAAGTCAGTAAAACTTCAGAGGATATTCTAGTTTCTTTCTCTTTCGTTTTTGTTTTTATTCTTGGAACACTCTCTCTCTCCTGTGGCTGTAATAGCCTGTATTTACTATCAAAAATCAGTTTTTCTGCTTTAATAAAAACTGAGAACAGCACAGTTGGTATTCAGAGATGCAGACAAACGCAACACAATTAGTGCAACAGAGAAAGAAGCTTAAAGGAACAAAAGAGAACCAAAATAAATATAGAACAATACACATTTATCTTTTATAAAAGATTTTTAAAAAAAAACACAACTTGAACTGGAAACACGAGAGGAAACAAACTGTATGAAACAAAAAGTGTCACAGACTCTCACCTCACTCTGAAGCTCAGAGATCTGCTTCACAAACTCCGTCTCTCTGGTCTCAGGCATCTGGTGGAAAACACTGCTGCTGATCTCCAGTCTGCCTTTCTGCTTGTATTTATTCTGTCACACACACACACACACACACACACACACACACACGGCAAGATGGTAAAATGAATGTTCCTGGCCGTATGGAACAAACAAATCGAACCTGCGTCTCGTTCCTGCAGCGAACAGTTTGTGAGGATTAAGAATTATAACTTGGACGTTGATCCGTCCGTTGCAGCTCTGTTACTACGTCCACCGGCGGATCAGAGGCTGAATAAAAGGCAGTGTGAACGGGACTGATGACCCACCTCACTCTGAAGCTCCATGGCGGCTTTAGCGAGCTTCATCTCTTCGGTCTCGGGCAGCACAGAGTACAAGTTGGTGCTCAGCTCCTTCTTCCCGTCTTCCTTGTACTTCAGCTGGAGAGGACAGAAAACACACTGAGCTGACTCGCTGTTTTCTTTCTTCTGGGGTCAAAATAATACATCTCCTATTGCTGTTACGCAGACGACACCCAGCTGTTCACCAGGTATCACTGCACTCCTGTAACTCTGTTGGATCTGTGTGTACCTGACTCTGCAGCTCAGTAGCTTCTTTAGCATGTAGCGTCTCCAGAGTTTCAGGTAGCTGGTGGTACAGACAGCTGCTCGCCTCCTTCCTGCTCGCCTCCTTGTATTTGGCCTGAAGAAAACATCAGCTGTTAGCAAACATTTAAACCACACACACACACACACACACACACACACACACACACACACACACACACACACACACACACACACACACACATCTGTTTCAGACTGCGGTCAGAAACGTGTTGGTGTTGAAATCAGTTTAGAGAGAATGTCGGTCTCTAGAGGGGATTTGTTTGCTGTGATTGTACGGTTAATGTACAGGAAAGTAACATGGAACGTAAAATCTATCTGACGTGACACAGCAACAGAAGTTTTAGAGCTTTACTGGTGTTGTGTTTACTGACTCTCATAGAAGTTATAACGACAGGCGACCAAATGAAACACGCGTCGCTGGAAACATTTGGATAAAGTAATAAAACTCAACAGCATAACAAAGGTCGACTCATTTCAAGACATTTTCAGGCAGAAATCTTACACAGCGTATGTTTAAAGCGATATCAGTGAAGTATATCGATGTGAAAAGTCCTTGAATTGTCTTAACTTTGATGGTGGCCACACAGCAAGAAAGTCCAGATGACAAATAAATAAGTAACTGCTGCTCCCTCACCTCGCTCTGCAGCTCAGAGACAGTTTTAGCGAACTGAGTCTCAGCAGTTTCTGAGAGCTGAGAGTAGAAGCTCTGAGAGAGGCTCTTCATCCCGTCCTCCTTGTATTTACTCTGAAAGTAAAGAGGAAGAAAACACTGACCGTGAACAGAACCGGTCCTGAGCTCGAGCCCTGTGGAAAGTTTTGTGTTAAACTATAATCACACATGATCACTTTTACACACCCTTGTCTGTCACACAGGTTATCCAGGTATAAGACAGGAAGAGTTACACCTGGTGAGTAAAGTTTGGTGTTCTTTACCTCGCTCTGCAGGTCGGACATCTTGGCGGCGAGCTGGATCTCCGCCGTCTGAGGCAGCTGAGCGTACAGGCTGGACGCCATCGTCTTCTTCCCGCTCTGCTTGTACTTGTTCTGAAGGAAACAAAAAACAGCAGCGATTAATTCAGATATTATCTTATTTTTCTCTTCTGCTGTTTAACTTGAAGTCACCGTGTGGGAATGTAGATTATTGTAAGTACATAAACTCCTCCTGGTATATTATAATAAATGAGTTTTTAACCTTTAAATACAAATAATATATGTCTGTTGCAACTAAATTAAACCCAGTCTGGGTTGCCAGATACCACGACACATATCCCCCACAGAAAGACACTCCCACTGGATTTTTATCACCATGAAATCAGGAGGAATTCACAATAAAGAGCACATGAGGAGTAAGGACTACAGATAGGCTGGCAGGTATGTGTATTCTCCTGGGTGGGCTGGTGGTACCGACCCGTATGGACCCCCCACAACACGGTCCAGAGGTCCAGGTCTTCCCTGGACTTGAATCTGAATCCTCAGAACATCTCAATAATCTAGTCCCTTTGGAAAACTGTAATGTGAAATAATATAACTTGTCCAACCTTTAAATTCTAGACTAAAGACTTTAGACATGATTTGGAGACAGTTCGCTGGTCTAAACCTCAGACCATCAGTGAGAGGAGACCAGAGAGAAACCAACATTCACGGGAGACTGTTTGATATTTCCATGGTTACAGTTTCTCAGTTCTCAGCTCATGATTGTCGTTTTTTTTCCTGCTGAATATCTGAGTGATGTTACATAAACCCCTCAGCGAGATAATGCTGACAAAACGCTGCTCTCCAAACAGCATCACAAATATCCTCTGCATTCACTGAAGCGTCTTCAAAGTAAAATATTATTCATTCATTAATTCTTTGAAGAGAAACACGGCAGCCGGTCGCAGCTTCTCTCTCGCTGCCTCAGCTGAGTGCAGCCGGGACAGAAGTGTCTCAGTTCTGTCTTTACATGAGGCGACATCGGGACAGTCGACTGTTCGTGTCGTCTGCTGCAGGAAAAACACGAGCATGTGAGTAAGTGAAAGTGAATAATGGATGCTCGTACCTCGCTCTGCAGCTCAGTAACCTCTTTAACACGCTGCGTCTCCAGAGTCTCAGGCAGCCGGTGGTACAGAGCGCTGCTGGCTTCTTTCTTCCCGGCTTCCTTGTACTTGACCTGCAGGAAAACACATTTCTGTTTGTGTCACGAAACTTTTTACAGCCTCTGCTTCACAAACAGATATCACATTAAGAGGTTAAGTGATACGACCTACAAAAAAAGGCATGTTTTCTTTTAATAAATCGCCTAAATTACATCACTTATTTCCACCAGTCCTTGAACGAACATCGTGCTACAAAAGCTTCTGTGAGGAAAAGTAAAGTAACAGCTTGCAGTTCTGAAGGTTAAAAGCTTTTAGCACCTCTTGCATTTACAAAAACAACTCTAACAACCCAAACAGAAGCTCAAGTTGTTGCTTTTTTGTCCGTCGAATCCAGAAACTCAGGAGCTGAGGGTGAAGACACACCAGAGATCAAGTGAACAGACAGAACGAGCTGAGAGATGAAGAGCTGCTGTCGTCTCAGTGTTTGTCCAGAGAACAGAGAAGCTCAACAGAGGATGAAAACACAAGACAGAACAGCAGGAGGAGGAGGAGGAGGAGGAGGAGGAGGAAGAGGAGGAGGAGGAGGAGGAGGAGGAGGAGGAAGAGGAGGAGGAAGAGGAGGAGGAGGAAGAGGAGGAGGAAGAGGAGGAGGAGGAGGAGGAGGAGGAAGAGGAGGAGGAGGAGGAGGAGGAGGAGGAGGAGGAGGAAGAGGAGGAGGAGGAAGAGGAGGAGGAAGAGGAGGAGGAGGAGGAGGAGGAGGAAGAGGAGGAGGAGGAGGAAGAGGAGGAGGAGGAATCCAGCAGCCCTGAATGTGTTGCTGATAACGAGACCAGAATAGACAACAGTGGTCAGTTTATCTGCAGTGTGTTAACATGCTGGAGTGTCTGAGGGAGCACACACACACACACACACACACACACACACACACACACACACACACACACACACACACACACACACACACCTCCCTCTGTCTCTGAGGACACACAATCATTCCCCACAACCTTCATCGACATCTGTGTTCATCATCGATCAGCCTGCTGACTATTTTCAGTCCAGGGTGACGTCTACAAGCGTCCAACCTTCAACATGTCTGTCTGACTTCCTGTCGCTCAGCCCACTGGTTCCTTCTTCAGACTTCAACGACTCAGAAAAATATGGCTTCATCTCATTAACAAGCTGTTCTCTGCAGGTTTTATCAAGCGAACAGGAGGAAACAGTGCGTCTGCCTGGGACTATTTTCAGCGGTGGATTAATCCACGTTTGGTGCTCTTGTGAGTATTTGTGGCTCACCGATGTGTTTTTAATAGTTTTTGGACAAACGTTGAGCTCCACGGCTCAGAGTTGGTTTGTTGGTTTGAGTCTGTCTCATGAATTATTGGTTCAGTTTAGCGAGCAGCTTTGTGAACGAGTGTGTGAATGAAGGTTTCTCACCTCGCTGTGCATCTCGGCCATCTCTTTCACAAACTGAGTCTCCAGAGTTTCAGGCAGCAGAGAGAACAAAGTGTTGGGCAGATCCTCTTTGTCCTTCTTGTACTTTGTCTTGAATCAATAAAAGAGAGAAAAATGAGACGATAAACAATAAATGACTCTCGTGTGTTTGGATTATCTTCACATCTTTCATTGGAAGTTTTTACCAAATGACTGTGGTGTAAAATGAAATCAGTGACGGCGTATTTGGACTGTTTCATACAAAGAAGAGAAAATTACAGAACCACGTTGGAGGTTAATATTCTGAGGAAACAATAAAATAAATACAGCTCAGAGTTTTTTTCTTGCTCTGTAATCGTAATCGCCAACAGCTTGTCATTTTAGATTCTGATCATTTGTAAACTTCCTAAGAAACACATGAAGATAATCTCACTTATTTATTGTTCACATATTATGAATTTCACTCCATAACTCCATAAAATTAAAAGTCAAAGGATAATGTGAACTGCTCCTTTAATTTCTATATTCACATCTAAAAGACGTTTTTGCTTCAAATTCCCTTTCTGGCCTCATTACTTATTAAACAAACACAGTGGGAACCTGATTGGTGCGTCCACCTGTGTGAGGCGTTCAGGGTCCTCACCTCACTCTGTATCTCTGACATCTGCTTGGCGAACTGCGTCTCTGCCGTCTCGGGGAGGAGTGAGTACAGGTTCTTACTGATCTCCTTCTTCCCCTCTTCTTTATACTTGACCTGAGAGAGAGGACGCAGCGTTCAGCATCACCACGCCAACTCACAGCAGCGGAGCTTTTTAAAAGCGACTTCCTCACCTCGCTGTAAATGTCTCTCAGCTCTTTAGCCAGCTGTGTCTCTGTGGTCTCAGGCAGCTGGTGGAACAGAGAGCCGCTCGCCTCCTTCAGCCCGTCCTGCTTATACTTCACCTGCAAGAAGACGGCAGAACAGACAGAAAACTCATCTGAGCTGGAAATAAAGTTTAAATCCCCTTTTCAACCAAAAGGAGACCATCTTTCCTTTCAGTCACGATCTGACCTGAACGCATCACGCAGCATCTGTACTCACCTGACTCTGCAGCCGTGACACCTCTTTAGCGTGCCGAGTGTCCAGAGTCTCCGGCAGCTTTGCGTACAGAGAGCTGGACGCCTCTTTCTTCCCCGCTTCTTTATATTTGGTCTAAAAAAGAAAAGACACAACATCAGTCAGCACAAGTCTTCAGAAATACAGAAATGTATTCAACAATTCTGTTACACTTTCTGTTCATCACAATGTTTTCATCTAATAAAACTACTGGCTTAAAGGTGCAATATGTAAGTTTAGCTCAAAACAATCAACCAATGGTAGTCTGCCTCACTGCATGGCTAACTGAGCTAACAAGCTAACAGTAGCTTCATTAATGACTGTTAGCAGTTAGCAGTTACTCCCCATTCTTACAGATTGCACCTTTAAAGAGGAGGAATCATAGAGAAGAGTGAATAACAGTCATTATATTCAGCATGTGACAGTCTGTGGTACCTCGCTCTGTATTTCAGAAACAGTTTTAGCAAACTGGATGTCGTTGGTGTCGGCCAGCTGAGAGTAAACGCTGACGGTCTGACTCTTCCTCCCGCTCTCTTTGTACTTGTTCTGCAGACGACACAACACATTCAGAGGGACGTTTTCTCAAACCAGCAGCTTCTCTTTGTTGTATCGTGACACTGTTGTTGGTTCATACGACATTTTTACAGCCTTTATATCAACAAAAATGGAGCTGAAGTCAGGAGGAATGAATCTGCAAACACTGACTTTGTTTTCCGCTTTTATTGTTGAAACTTGAAATTGAAAATGAGAGAACTTTTTGGATTTTTAAAAAATGTTTTGAAGCTCACTGAGCTCAGCTGGACTCTGGCTCTGATCCGTCTGTCTGGATTTGATTCTCTGTGAGTTTTGGATTGTTTTGGGAGCTTTTCTCTGTGATTTCAGAAAGATTTCATTCTGTTCACAATCATCTGACTCCAGTTTTTCCTTCATTTCTGAATGTTGTTACAGTTCCAACATAATTACAGATAGAAACAGACTTACAGCTCAAGACAAGAACAGAAAAGCTACACAAAGTAAAAATATTTATCTTCCATTACATATTCAAATCAAACTAGAGAGACGAGAATGATTTCTGTGACACTGAGAGCAGAACAACTAAACTCTCAATGGCTTAAAAGAAACTGATTTAAACAATGATCGTGTGTGTGTGTGTGTGTGTGTGTGTGTGTGTGTGTGTGTGTGTGTGTGTGTGTGTGTGTGTGTGTGTGTGTGTGTGTGTGTACCTCACTCTGCAGCTCCGTCATCTCTCGAGCGAACTGAGTCTCGGAGGTTTCAGGAAGCTGAGAGTACAGAGACGACGTCATCTCCTTCCTCCCTCCATCTTTGTACTTTTTCTGTCAGAGACAAAGAAACAAACACTGACTGTGATTCATCTCCTCGTTCTGACACAAGCATCGCTTTATTAAAAGTCTGTGAGTTAAAGGGCCGGTACTTTAATTCAGATTATAATTTATTTCTACTTGTCAAGGAGATCATCTCTGTAAATATTCTACTTCCACAGAGAGCTGTAGGGAAGATGTGTTGGATTATTACAGTAACTAACCCTTTAAGTAACCAAACACAGTGAGTGTAACGTTTGAGTTTATGTGAGCGGATGAACGACACGAGGATCTGAGAAAAGAGATAAAGGGAGAGAACAACAAACATGGCAGCAGATGAAACTCACCTCACTCTGCAGTTCAGACACTTCTTTGGCTCGTTTGGTCTCCAGAGTTTCAGGCAGTTTGGAGTAAAGAGACGACGCCGCCTGCTGCTTCCCAGCCTGCTTATACTTCACCTGACACACACACACACACACACACACACGCACACACACACACACACGCACACACACGCACACACACGCACACACACACACAGTCCGTCTTTGTAATCTTCTCTCTCTTCCAACACCTGATCGTGCACCAGCTAACATCTTCTTCTGACCACCTTTATCAGTCTGGCTTCCTATTGGCTGTCGAAATAGCAACCATTCTGTGACATCATCAGATTTATCAGCTGTTGACCAATAGGACTTCAGTCCCAGAGATAAACTCTGACCCTGGCTGCTCCTTTTAAAGGACTAAACCACTGTTTTTACATGTTTTAATATGTGTGTTAATATGCTGCCTGTTACTTCTTTAGTTGCCAGACTCCATTAAAAAATGCTCATTTTTTAAATTTGTCGCTTTGGGAGAAGCTGTATAAACGTTGTGAAATGCTGTCTACAACACACTGGTAACTATCTGGGGCTACTTGTTCATTCGGCAGGTGTTTTACATGCAGTGAGCAGGACGCTGTGAATGAGCTGAGGTGATTTCAGACTCTCACCTCGCTGTGCATCTCGGCCATCTCTTTCACAAACTGCGTCTCCAGAGTTTCAGGCAGCAGAGAGAACAAAGTGTTGGGCAGATCCTCTTTGTCCTTCTTGTACTTTGTCTTAAGAAAGAGAAAAGCTGCGATGTAAACAGAGAAATGTCTGCGCTGAAACAAAGAAGAAACCAACAGAGCTTCACTGCACCTCGCTCTGGATCTCTGACATCTGCTTGGCGAAATACATCTCTGCTGTCTCGGGCAGGAGGTGGTAGAGCGACGAGGACGCGTCCTTCTTACAGCCTTCTTTGTATTTCAGCTGCATCACGACACAAACACACAAATCAGCACCTCAGAACTCACTCAGGTGGAAGTTATCAAGGAGAGAGTCGATGTGTGAACATGTGTTTAGACTGAACGTAAAGTGAATGCTAATATATTTCCTCTTATCCTGAAGTTTTATGCCTCTGCTTCATGAGGTCTGGACACATTTTATTGATTTAGCTTCTCCAGATGGAGATTTGACGTTATGATTAATGTCGACGCTATAAAACTCTTCTCAGAGGATTCAAACATTTTATCATTCAGCCTTCAGTCTCCTCCGTAACATCTTATTTTTAGGACGACCTCGTCCAGCCGAGCACTAACTCACTAACTCTGAATACTAAAAAAGCTTTTAACATCGTCTCCTTAGACAAGCAGAAATATTCTTTACACAGAACTGAGGAAGAAACATCAGGCTGCTAAAAGACCTGAAAACTCGTCTGCTCAATCAGCTTCGTACTGTGAGAAATAAACTCCGACATTAACACGATATTCACTGAACATATTGTTCAGGTTCAACAGTTCAGGTCACTTCACATGACAGATGTGTTACTGGTTTATGGATTCTTAAGAGACAAATAATAAACATTTTCATTTATTTGTTCACTTATTGTTTTGAAGGATGTAAATGATCTACTGTATGTGTGAACTGCATGAGGACAGGAGCTCTGACGCAGCGGCTGGTTGTCACCTGGCTCTGGAGCTCCGTCACCTCCTTGGCCAACTCGGTCTGGAGGGTCTGAGGGAGGCTGCAGAACAGACTGGATGACAACTCCTTCTGCACGTCCTCCTTGTACTTCACCTGCAGGGACGACAGCGTTTGTCTGTAGACATGTGTGTGGCAGACGAAAAGGCTCAAGTCGTTCTACGTTGGGTGGGGAGTGTTATATCAGACGTACATGCTGGTGAAGGTGTGCGATCAGTACCTGGCTCTGTATCTGCGACACCTGCTTGGCGTGTTGCGTGTCCAGAGTTTCTGCCATCACCGAGTACAGACAGCTGCCGGCCTCCTGCCTCCCCGACTTCTTATACTTTGTCTGAGAAAAACAAACGCTGGGTCAGGTTTTGAGAAGACATTTTAAATTCTTTAAGCTACAGCACCACGTCCCAACCACGGGATCGCCTTGTCCTCAGGTTCATTCGATTATAATCTTTGTATCTCGAGATATGATGCCATACATTCACAAATGGTGCAGAGAAGAGAACCTCTGAAATCTGACAGGTAATAAATGATTTTCAGGTAAACAAAGTGTGAAAAAACTTTCATCCAGATGTTTGTAACATACATCTTAAACTCCAGAGGGTATAAATTCTATATTCTCCCAATTTAGATTCTGCCTTTTCTTTGTGTTTTTATTAAACAGCACTTACAAAGTCTTCAGATTTCACCCAAAGGCCAGAATACATCCTCTGCTGATTAACTAGATGTATTTTCAGTCACAACAGATAATACACAACAAAAATATGATTCCAGTCTTCTCAAAAATATAGTTTTGACCTGTTTGGTTTACCTGACTGAGCTATAATCTTTCTTATCGTCACGTTCTGAGCGTGTCTCATTTATTAACAGGAATCTGTTCATGGATTTATCATCTTTCTCCTGTCTTTGTTTCATCTCACCTCGCTCTGCAGCTCAGAAACACTTTTGGCAAACTGAGTCTCAGCAGTTTCTGGCAGCTGAGAGTAGAAGCTCTGAGAGAGGCTCTTCATCCCGTCCTCCTTGTACTTGTTCTGCGAGCAGAGACAAAAAACAAAAAACAGGCAGATTATAATTAGTAATAACGTGATTCTAACAATAAACAGCTCGAGTGGTTTGTGGAGTTTGGGGCCAAAATGAATAAAATCCACCAGCGAGAGAAGAAGTGAGAGCTGCACAGAAACAGACGGACTCACGACAGAGAAGGAAAGTCACTCATTCATTATAGATTCACTCATTCATAACTCATCACAGACAGAACGTGTTCTCTTCATAAACCTCAGAGAGAAAAATGTCACACAACCGAGCAAGATGACGCAACATTACGTAACTTTTTTACCTTAAACTATCATCAAAGTCACGTTGATGGTACGATGTTCTGTCACTGACACACGAGTGACTTCGATCAGAGGAACGTTGTTCTGACGTACAGAGTTTAGTTTGTAGTTAGCAGCTTCATTACATCGTACAAATTCTTACAGAGCTGATATCAAAACACCAAAACACACAAAATGCCACTTTCTACATGGCGCTGCTCTAAAGTCGCTCGTCATTTCACATGTTGGGAGTTTGAGGATTTGAGTTTGACCTCGCATCACTTAACTAAACACTGTGTTGCCCACTTATGATTCATTTCAGGTTACGTAAGGTTCAGCACTGCAAAATTTAGCTGAAGCTCAGCAGACATCTTCTGCCATCCTTGAAAACTGAGCAGACTCCAGCGACTGACGGAGGCCACGAGATGCGGCTGAAAGCTTTGGTGCTGTTGCATCACACTGCCATAATGTGCAGATGTCAGAATTCAAAGGTAGCTCCAAAAAAAAAAAAGATGGCAGCACATCAACCACACTGTCTGCTAGCTATCCTTGGCTGTAGCTAGCCACCATCAGCTAATAAGCTCATGGTGCGGATAGCGTGGAGCCAAACACCCAGAGTGGGTCAGCGCCCAGCTGGAGTCAACAGCCTCCCAGTGAGGCGACAGAGGACAAACTACAGAGGCGATTTACAGCTGGAGACAGGTGCAGACGCCACACCTGCATGTAGAGTGTCAGTGCTCTTACTTGGCTCTGCATGCCGCTGAGCTCTCGAGCAAACTGGTTCTCCAGAGTGTCGGGCAGCTGGTGGTAAACTGGACGCGACATCTCCTTCTTACCAGCCTCTTTATACAAGATCTGCAACATACAGAGGAGACGGCATCAGTGTGGACGCTCACTGAGGAGGAGGAGGAGATGAAGACATCACGTCTGTACGTACCTGACTCTGTAGCTGTGAAGCCTCTTTAGCGTGTTGTGTCTCCAGAGTTTCAGGCAGTCGGTGGTACAGAGACGTTGATGTCTGTTTCTTACTGGCCTCTTTGTATTTAGTCTGGAAGACACAATGAGGAATCAGAATCAGGTTTAGTGCTCGAATGTAATGACGAGACAAAGGCTCAACAGAATGTGGAATTAGACTTCTGAAATACATTTTCGTTGCTCGACATTCATCACACAACTGTGTGTTTACAGTTAAGACAGTGTGCTGGAGTTTGTTTGTAACTTCTGATCTACCTGTGCTCCTCTACATCACCTGACAGATGGTATCTCATAGACGACCATCTGGAACGACGTCGTGAGAAACTATTTGGAGAGGAACTTTCAAAAAATACTTGGCAGGTGATTGAGCTAACTTCAACCAATCAGATCAACCGTAGGAGAGCGTCTGTCAAGAGAAGAGTGGGAACATATTTTCTGTTCATCTGTTCTTCTTTGAATGAAACTGAACTGATGCTACAGCCGCTCCTCAAAGATCAGCGGTCGGTCTGGTTCAGCCACAGTCTGTTCAACCTGCAGAAGTAACCGTTACTGAACCAACACCACCGGACTCATGAACTCATCCTTGACACTCCACCATAAAATATAGTTTTTCAAGTACAGGTTAAAAGGATTAAAACGTGTATTTCGATGTCTGAAGTCTGTTAAATAGAATATCCCAAAAATTAACCCTTGAATCTTGAACCTGGCTCATGAAGACGTTGTGCAAAGTGCTTTTGATTTCTGAAGCATTTGGAAAAACACAGTTATCTCACTATTATTGAGAATGTGAAACTTCTCAACAAACGACGAAGAATCATCATCTTCCATCGTCTCTGTAGAGAATCGTTGATTTGATCCATCCTGTCTGAATGTGCTGCTTGTTCCTAAATGATGTAAAGTCTGCAGGTGTGAATCGTCTGTATCTCAAACACTGGGTGAACACACCTCACTCTGCAGGTCTCTCAGCTCTTTAGCATGCTGCTGGTCGATGGTGTCCGGCAGCAGAGAGAACAGGTTGACGCTCATCTCCTTCTTACCGTCTTCTTTGTACTTGACCTTGTGATGAGACAAAATACATCCACGTGAGTCAGAGCGAACCTGCCGCAGCTGCTCAGGCTTTCAAATGTAACAGCTGGATCTTAAATAAGAGAAATGAGAGACGGTCACACCTCGCTGAGCATCTCCATCTGCTGTCGGGCAAACTGGGTGTCGATGGTTTCTGGCATCAGGTGGAACAAACTGGACGAGTCTTTCTTTGAGCTCTGCTTGTACTTCAGCTGGAGGAGATGTGACCACAACACATTAACTACCATCAGCTCAGTTTCATCAGAACATTTACTGAACTAATATAGATGTGAGATTTGCAGAAACATGAGATCAGAGAACAGGATGAAGATAAGAGAAGCACGATAAAACACTGAAACAGTGAAGGAAAGTCACTTCTTCTCCAGACAGTCTCAGGTCTGAGTTTGGGTCTTTGTTCAGGTTCATACGAGACAGTTTGAGGTGAATTCTTTAGGCCGGAGGTGAGAATCACGTACCTGACTCTGCAGCCGCGCCGCCTCTTTAGCGTGCTGCGTCTCCAGAGTCTCCGGCAGAGTCGAGTACAGAGAGCTCATCGCTGCTTTCTTTCCTGCTTCTTTGTACTTCATCTGAAACAGAACACAAGCCACAAAATATACACATCACTTTAATCAAGAACAATCCTGGGGTTTAAACTTCCCTCTGAGCTTCTGCACCCAGAATATCTTTACCTGAAGTCAGTATGAGGCCTCAACAGACTGACATCATTCATACTGCTGAACATAAAGTGCTCAGATCAGAGGAACACTGAAATATTAAGCTGTGTGTCATAATTCAGGATTTTTGTACCTAATAAACCAGGCTGACAATAGTTACACTGTGTCCAGGCTGCGACAACGTGAGTCTCCATCATCCTCATCGCCTGTGGGCCCTTTTTCAACAGTCCCACAGTTTCCTCATTAAAAGGTTTTATATATATCAAAGGTTTCTGAACATTGAGAATCATCTTCCCTGTGATATGTAGTAAGAAAGTTGCCATTTCACGGAAAATACAGAACACAACACAGTGCATAAAGGGGATTACACCAGCCCACTTAGTTCCTACTGGGGTTTCACAGCCCGATGCTGAAACGACCCGAGGCTCAGTGAATGCTGCTTTTTATCATATTATATAATTTGCTTTGTAGGCAGAAACAAGTTGTTGCAGAGGAGCAACGTGAAGTGATTCTCTGCCTCACCTCGCTCTGCAGCCCGGAGACAGTTTTGGCAAACTGAGTCTCTGTCGTCTCTGGCAGCTGAGAGTAGAAGCTCTGAGAGAGGCTTCTCCTCCCGTCCTCCTTGTACTTGTTCTGGAAGAGACGCAAACAGGTGAGCTGGACTCATGAACGAGGCAGAAACTTCCAGATGATGACACACATTTATCAGAAACAGTGTGTTCTCCAGACAACCACAGATGTGTGTACGCCGTGTTCGTGGCTACAGATGAGACATTGTTACCGACGCTCCTCTGGTGCAGATTGCAAACTGACTTTGATCCTGTTCCTGATGCTAATCTGGCCTCTGATGAGCGTCTAAGGTATAAAAACATCAGAGAGCATTGGATAACGGGATGGAGATTATTTATAACTAATCAAACAGCATTCTGACTGCAGCTCTCTCTGCACTTCACTTATTCTGAGGAGGCAGCAGCTCTCCAGGATCCCTCCTGCATGTTTATTTCATCTCATTCCAAAATGTTTGAGGCTGAAGAAACAATTTATGATTCTCCACATTAGCACAGCTTCATTTTTAGAATCAGCTCTGTTGGTTTCTGTGACTCAATCTCACATAATTTTACCAACAGCTGAGAGACATTTGGAGCAGGAAAACTTATTTCTGATTGTTTCTTGTGTGAAGTGTACACGGGGAAACTTTGTCTATCGACCACAGGCTGCGTCTTTCTTTACCTCGCTCTGCATGTCGGTCATCTCTCTGGCGAAGCTGGTCTCTGACGTGTCGGACAGAGCGGAGTACAGCGAGCTGGACATCTCCTTCTTCCCACTTTCCTTGTATTTTATCTGAGAAGTAACATCAACAAGCAGAGGAGGATGAAGAGTTTGGATACGACCAAACCAGCTTCCAGAAATCAGACAACATATTCCTGATTCTTGAGCAAAAACTGATGAATCTTGCACATTTCTCTTCTATCAGGAGAAGAAACCTCCACGTTTACCTCACTGAGCAGCTCTGCAGCTTCTTTAGCGCGCTGCGTCTCCATCGTGAGAGGAAGAAGAGAGTACAGGTTCGTTTTCACCTCCTTCTTTCCCGCCTCCTTGTACTTGGTCTGCAGATTGAATCCAACAGTCACATGAGGTGCAACATTAACCTGTTTGGCAGCCTGATCATAAGTTAACCAACAGACGAACAACACAACAAAACATATTTTGGATTTCTCATCGTCTCTGCTTGAATTAGACATCTAAAGTCGGTCCGTGTACCTCGCTCTGCAGCTCAGACAGCTGTTTGGCCAGCTGTGTCTCTGTGGTCTCAGGGAGCTGATGGTACAAACTGCTCTGATTCTTCTGCTTCACACCTTCTTTATACTTCACCTGCAGGAGAGGAGAGGTGGTGCGATCATTCAGTCCTTCAGGAAGGAAAAAATAGACTCCAACATCACATTTGTTTCCTCTTTAATTGGACTTTTTTGGATAATTTACTGCATCTGTCACCGCAGATTGAGCAGCAAAGGTTGATAAACAATTGTTTGAAGTTGTCCATGTCTATGGTCAAATGTCAAATGTCTGCATACATTGTAAAGGAACAGTTTAAAACAAACATAAACAAACAAGCATGAAATTGCTCCACACACACACACACACACACACACACACACATCTCAGGCAGCCCAAAGACCCCAAATTAGTTTAAAAGACGTTATTCACACCAAGTCTTCATCTACTTCAGCTGTCCTGACTTTCCATCAGCATGGAGGGAGGAGATGATGACTGGATATAAATTTTTTGGACGAACTGTTCCTTTAAGTTGTGTTCATACATAAGACAACAAAAGAATGATACTGATGTGTCTGTGACAGGCCATCGTATGGGTCGAGAACTAGTATACTGTGAATCTACCTGTGTTAATAAACTTAACACACAGCTCTGAAGCACAGAGAAACCAGCTCATACGGGTTCACATGAAAGAGGAGAGAACCACTTCAGTTTGAGTACCTCACTCTGCAGGTTCGACGCCTCTTTAGCGTGTTCAGTGTCGATGGTCGCGGGCATCACGGAGTACAGGTTGATGCTCATCTCCTTCTTACCGTCCTCTTTATACTTCACCTGAGAACAACAGGTTTTTAGTTCCTCATGAAGGAGGACGAGGTCATCTATGAAACCAACTCTCCTGCGAGCGTCCGGTAAACTCTGATCTCACGGTTACCTCGCTGAGCAGCTCGGAGACTTCCCTGGCGTGGGCCGTCTCTAAGGTCTCGGGCAGCAGGTGGAACAGACTGGAGGAGCGACCCTTCTTCAGAGCCGCCTTGTACTTCAGCTGAACACAAACAGGAGCAGAGAGAATTATCCAGCCGTGGAAACACACAGGAGGGATGAACGTATGTGTGAGTCAGGTGGGTGTGAGTCAGGTGTGTGTGAGTCAGGTGTGCTGCAGGTGTTCTCACCTCACTCTGCAGCTCAGAAGCCTCTCTGGCGTGCAGCGTCTCCAGAGTCTCAGGCAGCGTGGAGTACAGAGAGCTCGACGTCTCTTTCTTCCCCTGTTTGTACTTCATCTGAAACCAGTTGAGTGAGATGATGAATGAAATCTGCTGATAATTAATTCAAAACATCGATAACAGAAACTTGTGAAAAATTCACATCTGTAGCTTCAAATTCAGACAAAACTTCGGACTCGTTACACAACCTGAGACCAGGAGGGATGTAAAAACACAAAGACGTATTGTACCTTTAAATTTCTAATGTGTGGTTTGTAGTTTTGGGGGAGAAGTTTTTTCAACAGGATGCTGAACGCTGGCTGAATGCAGAGCCACAGGAAGAGGCTGTTTTAAGTGTAGAGTATATTTAAACAGATACATGTTTGTATACGTCTCACTGCTGGTTCAGGATCAGCTGTACAAAGTTCTGCTGGAGCAGATTTCTCTTTGTTCAGACGTAGAAATGAGGATTTTTATGTTGTGGTGTTTTGTCGTCACCTCACTCTGCAGCTCAGAAACAGTTTTAGCAAACTGAGTCTGGGTGGTCTCGGGCAGCTGACTGTAGACGCTCTGTGAGCGACTCTTCATCCCGCTCTCCTTGTACTTAGCCTGCAAGACACAAAAAGTCACAATTATTAAGAGCTGCTTCTCTGGACGGTTCAGTTCAGGAACAATCGCTGTATTTCTCAGGGAGCGTTCGGCAGGTGTTCTATAAAAACAAACTGTGTGATGTCAACACTTTGCATGGACGCATCAACATCAACCTGCTTTTCTATGAAGGCTTTTGTGTTTGTTTCTCTTCTTTGTGTGTATTTAACAGTCTTCTCTTCATGGTGCGTTTGATGAACACGTCTTTGTGTCCTCGCTGATCGACACTGACGGAGAGCCGAGCTTCAACAGTCTGGACTGAATCTGCACAACACGGGCGAAATGCAAATGAAAGGCTGCAGCGCCGACAACCTCTTTGATCCTTTTCTGATGTTAATCACACGATTCGTGATTAAAAACAGACGAGCTGATGACACGTCCTGCAGGTTTTAACATTCTGAACACTTTGCTGGGTTACATCAACCAACACATCTCATCTAATCACATCTAAGACACGAGTTCACCGAACCCTCCGAGTTTTATCAGTTCAAACAAAAATATAAAGTCCTCCTCTCCTCCTCCTGAGGATATAAAGTCCTCCTCTCCTCCTCCTGATGATATAAAGTCCTCCTCTCCTCCCCCTGATGATATAAAGTCCTCCTCTCCTCCTCCTGAGGATATAAAGTCCTCCTCTCCTCCTCCTGATGATATAAAGTCCTCCTCTCCTCCTCCTGAGGATATAAAGTCCTCCTCTCCTCCTCCTGATGATATAAAGTCCTCCTCTCCTCCTCCTGATGATATAAAGTCCTCCTCTCCTCCTCTTGAGGATATAAAGTCCTCCTCTCCTCCTCCTGAGGATATAAAGTCCTCCTCTCCTCCTCCTGAGGATATAAAGTCCTCCTCTCCTCCTCCTGAGGATATAAAGTCCTCCTCTCCTCCTCCTGATGATATAAAGTCCTCCTCTCCTCCTCCTGATGATAGAGTCCAGCATGTGTGTGTTGGAATGAGGAAACATTTAATTCACCTTAAATTTATTCTCATTTTCTGACTTTCCTACCACAGGAGCAGCGAGTGTGACCTGCTGAAACAAGCGAACTTGTGGATTTCTCTGTGTTGAACATTGTTGGAAACATCTGGCATAATGTAAGAACACGATGTAAACAAAGGTCTAGTTGTTTTTAGACATTTAGTACAGAATTCTTAACATCTTATGCTTTCAAACGACACTGATAATGAATGTTGGTACCTCGCTCAGCAGGTCGGTCATCTCTCTGGCGAAGCTGGTCTCTGAAGTGTCGGGCAGAGTGGAGTACAGAGAGCTGGACATCTCCTTCTTCCCGCTCTCCTTGTACTTAATCTAGGTGATAATCAGAAAACATGTCATCTTCATCGGGGCAGTCGGCTGCAGTATGTTGGGACTCGGTGAAGCTGCTGCGTACCTCGCTGAGCAGCTCTGTGGTCTCTTTAGCGTGTTGCGTCTGCAGAGTCTCGGGCAGCAGAGAGTACAGGCAGGTGTTCACTTCCTTCTTTCCTGCTTCTTTATACTTCACCTGCAGACATCGCAAAAACACAACCAGGCAGAAGAGAAACTGTAAAAACATGAAAGGAAAGAAAGCGATATTTATTTTTCATGTTGGCAGTTTGTGTCAGGAGTAGTTTTAACTCTGCCGTTTGAGTCTCTCTGCATTTTAAATATTCAAATGTAAAAATCAAATTCATCTTTTATTCAGTCAGAACGTTCTTCTTCTGGTGTCAATTTTCTAAAAATCTCAGAGCTGCTCTCCCGCCGTGCTGCCCCCTGCGGTGCCGCCGCATAAATAAAGTCTATCCAGAATGTTAATGTGGAGTGTGAAACAGCTCAAATGTGAATCTGAGGCTTGTTTGACTAAAACGTTTGAAGACTGTGTGTTGTGTGACGTGCTGTACCTCGCTCTGCAGCTCAGACAGCTGTTTGGCCAGCTGTGTCTCTGTGGTCTCAGGAAGCTGATGGTACAAACTGCTCTGATTCTTCTGCTTCACACCTTCTTTGTACTTCACCTGCAGGAGAGGAGAGTGGAAGTGATGCTGAGGCTGTCATCCCGTTGTCACAGTAACCTCTGATCTGAAGCGCTCAGCTGAATACCTCGCTCTGCAGGTTCGACACCTCTTTGGCGTGCTGCGTGTCGATGGTCTCTGGCAGCAGAGAGTACAGATTGATGCTCATCTCCTTCTTACCGTCCTCTTTATACTTCATCTACAGCAAGTAAACAACAAATCATAAAAAGGGTGAAGTCATTTATCTGATCAGGAACAATTACTGTACTAGTATTATTAATATTATTGTCTCTGTGGAGTTACGACGGTTACGTTACCTCACTGAAGAGCTCAGACTTTTCCCTGGCGTGAGCCGTCTCTAACGTCTCGGGCAGAAGAGAGTACAAACACGAGTTCACGCCCTTCTTACCGGCTTCCTTGTACCGCATCTAGGAATAAAAACAAGTTTCAATGTTCTGTCAGGTGTTTCTGGGTTGTTACAGGCCGATTCGATCTGTAAGTCCGTCTCACCTCGCTCTGCAGCTCAGCAACAGATTTAGCAAACTGAGTGTCGGCGGTCTCTGGGAGCTGAGAGTAGAAGCTCTGAGAGAGTCTCCTCCTGCCCTCCTTGTATTTACTCTGAGGAGACAAAACCATCTGTGAGGATCCTGTCTGGTTATTATTACATGTACGTCACACTTGCAGTAATGATTCACGGTCAGACTTTTCACGGATCGCCTTTTTGTTTTTCTGTTGCACCAAAACTTAAAACTAACTCTCAACACGGCCGTCTGTTTTAAATATGATGAAGTTATGGAATAAAATGAAAAACTGACTGAAACCAGATGAGTTTTTTTACAATGCTGCTGAACTTTGATCCAGAAACCAGTTCAGTCAGTTCTGGAGCTGAACTGAAGACCGGACCGCCTGTCAGACCGGACCGCCTGTCAGACCGGACCGACCGTCAGACCGGACCGCCTGTCAGACCGGACCGACCGTCAGACCGGACCGACTGTCAGACCGGACCGCCTGTCAGACCGGACCGACCGTCAGACCGGACCGACCGTCAGACCGGACCAACCGTCAGACCGGACCGACCGTCAGACCGGACCAACCATCAGACTGGACCGACTGTCAGACCGGACCGCCTGTCAGACCGGACCGCCTGTCAGACCGGACCAACTGTCAGACCGGACCGACCGTCAGCAGAGATGCTGCTGGTTCTCCTGAGTGGGAGACGTTTGAAAGCAGCGGACCGGTCCAAACAAACACTCATCATCTTGGCCGTATAATCCAAGAATCTGCCATAAATTCCTTTAAACTCTTCACAATAAAAGTCCTGTGTCACTTTGTCATTTGGAAGCTTTTATTATGAAGCAGCAGTATCAGGAAATGTTGGTTTCCAGCAGCAGAAACTCCTGAAACAGCTGAAATCAGCAGCATGCAGCTAATTTTTTAGCTAACTACCAAATAATGTGACTCAAGAAACTGAGCTGAAGGTGAATGTTTCTCTCCTCTGTTTAACTTCGGTTTACATCAGTAAACTTTGCTTTTACTAAACAGAGATTTGTTTTTAATGCTGCACCAGAACTCCAAACTGTGACTGGAGCTAATCTTAGGTTAGCGCCCGCTCAGTCGTCCACAGTGTTTTCTACCTCGCTCTGCATCTCCGTCATCTCTCTGGCAAACTGGATGTCGGTGGTGTCGGGCAGCTGAGAGTACAGAGAGGACGGAGCTCCTTTAACCAGCATCTTCGGGCGATAGTTCACCTGACAGAGGGAGAGTGTTACAGACAGACAGACATTACAGGTTGAGCTTTAAACCACATTTCCCATGATCCCCTCTGGCTCCCTGCTCATGTACCTCACTCTGCAGCTGTGACACCTCCAGAGCGTGCTGTATTTCCGGCGTGTCGGGCAGCTGGGAGTAAAGAGAGATGGAGGCTTTTCTCTTCCCGTCTTCTTTGTACTTTTTCTGAGACAAACGAGATCAGATCAGGATCCATCAGATCATCAGCTCAAGACTAACGAACAACCTCACCTGAGAACAGACCGAGTGGTGAAAGTACATATGTGATTCCTCCTGAATGCTAACTTTAATTAAGACCTCTGTGTTTGCTGTCTGTGTTTAATTCATTTGCAGTGGGATGCCTCAGAGCCAAACCTGTAGCTTCCTCAAACCTGCAGCTGCTGCATAAAACAAACTGTGTGTTGATGCCCAGACTGGAGTCGACTGATGAAATATTCTGAAACGCAGCTGCTGTGTAAGTCAGAGCGAACATCGTGTTTGAGTACCTCGCTCTGAAACTCGTGGACCGTCTTCGCCAGCTGCATCTCAGCGGTTTCAGGAAGCTGAGAGTACAAACTGCTGCTCATCCTCCTCCTTCCTTCCTCCTTGTACTTGTTCTGAGGAGCAGAGAGAGTTTCACAGTGACGAGCGGTCCAGAAACAACTTTCTGTTAAAGTCTGGACTCGAACTGTTTCCTCTGAGATAAATTTACAACAGCAGAAAGAACAGAAACAGTCAGTTGCATTTTCCACTTGAGAATGAGGAACATATTCTGGATCATATTCTTAAAGCCGCTGTGAAGACGGACTGAGAGTGAAGTCGACTTCGTTTTAGTGGAGCAGCTTCCTTCATCACATCCTCATCCTCAGAACTCCACCTTCAGAAATAGTTTTAATTTCATGACTTAAACAAAGCAGCTGCCATCCCTCCATCCCTCCTCCATCCCTCCATCCCTCCTCCATCCCTCCATCCCTCCTCCATCCCTCCTCCATCCCTCCATCCCTCCATCCCTCCTCCATCCCTCCATCCCTCCTCCATCCCTCCTCCTTCCCTCCATCCCTCCTCCATCCCTCCATCCCTCCTCCATCCCTCCTCCATCCCTCCATCCCTCCTCCATCCCTCCATCCCTCCATCCCTCCTCCATCCCTCCTCCTTCCCTCCATCCCTCCTCCATCCCTCCATCCCTCCTCCATCCCTCCATCCCTCCTCCATCTCTCCATCCCTCCTCCATCCCTCCATCCCTCCATCCCTCCTCCATCCCTCCACCAACCCTCCATCCCTCCATCCCTCCTCCATCCCTCCACCATCCCACCTCCATCCCTCCACCTTCCCTCCATCCCTCCATCCCTCCTCCTTCCCTCCATCCCTCCTCCATCTCTCCATCCCTCCTCCATCCCTCCTCCATCCCACCATCCCTCCTCCTTCCCTCCATCCCTCCTCCATCCCTCCATCCCTCCTCCTTCCCTCCATCCCTCCTCCTTCCCTCCATCCCTCCTCCATCTCTCCATCCCTCCTCCATCCCACCATCCCTCCTCCTTCCCTCCATCCCTCCATCCCTCCTCCTTCCCTCCATCCCTCCTCCTTCCCTCCTTCCCTCCTCCATCCCACCATCCCTCCTCCATCCCTCCTCCTTCCCTCCATCCCTCCATCCCTCCTCCTTCCCTCCATCCCTCCTCCATCTCTCCATCCCTCCTCCATCCCTCCTCCATCCCACCATCCCTCCTCCTTCCCTCCATCCCTCCATCCCTCCTCCTTCCCTCCATCCCTCCATCCCTCCTCCTTCCCTCCATCCCTCCATCATGTCTGACCTCACTCAGTATCTCCGTCAGCTCTTTGACAAACTGGGTCTCAGTTGTTTCTGGCAGCAGAGAATAAAGAGAGGAGGAGATCTCCGTCTTCATGTTTCCTTTGTATTTAATCTGAAAAACAAACAGACAGTCATTGTGTTTTAGCATCTCCACTGTTGAACCAATAAAAATCATCTGATGGTGCAGAAACAGGATGTAACAGTTCAGCTCCGTCTGTCTTATCTCTTTGTGTGAAGTGAAGCTGCTGGTCTTACGGAGCAGTTACGTCCCTGATCTTCTGCTCTGAACATCGTCTGTACTTGTGCTCAGGCTGATCTCAGCGTACTGAAGTGTGACTACCTCACTCTGCAGCTCTGAAGCTTCTCTGGCGTGCTGAGTCTCTGGAGTCTCCGGCAGGATGGAGTACAGAGACATGGACGCCTCCTTCTTCCCCTCCTCCTTGTACTTAGACTGAAACAGTTGAAACACACGTCAGCGAAAATGATCAGGTGGGTGGATCGATATATCAGAGTGTGTGTGTGTGTGTGTGTGTGTGTGTGTGTGTGTGTGTGTGTGTGTGTGTGTGTGTGTGTGTGTGTGTGTGTGTGCAGACCTCAGATATCACAGAGCTGATGTTTTTGGAGTGGATGAGTTCGGCTCCAGGAACAAACAGACTCTGACCCTTCATCTTCTCCAGGTCCTCCTTATACTTCACCTGCAGGGAGGAGGAGGAGACATGAGTGTGTGTGTGTGTGTGTGTGTGTGTGTGTGTGTGTGTGTGTGTGTGTGAGATTTTATATTCAAAACAAGCTGAACTTCTGCTGCACTTGTGTTCGATCCCCAGGATGTCGTGCTTGTTGCTTTGCAGAGTTTTAGGAGTTTTAGCTTCATTTGTCAGAACTTAAAGGAACAGTTCACCCAAAAAATATAAACCCAGTCCTCCTCTCCTCCCTCCATGCTGATAAAAGTCAGGCGAAGTCTCTTCATGAAACAGTTCTGGAGCTTCACAGTAAAACAGAGTTGCAGCGCTCTGCTAAACAACTGGAGCAGCTGGAGACTTGAAACGTCAGATGTCTCCATTCAGTGAGTATTTTCCAGCTCAACGTGTATTTCTTCACCGCAGTGTTGTGACTGAACTTCACTTCAAACGTGCCACAGTTTGATGTGTGGCTGAATCTGACCGGATGTTCGGTCCAACAACAGGCTGGCAGCTTTTGTGGAGAGACCCCAGGAGGAAAAATGGAATTAATCCACAGACGACAAGCTGTCCGGCCCAATCTGTGAGAGGAACCCAGAGCAGGCAACAAAACAAGAGACGCTCAACGGCCCCAGAGACGAATTCACTGCTTCAATGTGGAGCGAACAGACTTGGTGCACGAGAGCGTTTTACAACAACCAAAACAAAAAAAATGCAGAAATTTAAAGGTCCAGCTTCTTGAATTTACTTTCAAATCTTTGCGATCATCCAGCAACAGATGCTCAAGTGAATTCAAAACACCGAGATAAACAAAAATGACTTTAGTAACTATTAAAACAAAATCCAACACAGAACAGTTGTGGGACAAAATGCATTAAAACCTCTTATCAAAGTTTTTTTTTTTTTTTTACTTTGGACCTCAAAACACGTAAAAATATGGCCCAGGTTCAGATATCAGATTAGATTTTTAGCTGTTTTGCTTTGATGACACATCTTCTTTTAGACTAGTGAGCAGAAAATACTAATTTAGAAGTTTATTGTGTAGATCCCTGCATATTTAATTAGATCAACTGTAGAAAAGATGGCAGGGTCCGCCACATGTAAACACAGTAAAAGAGTATAAATTGTGTTGTCAGTTTGTTTATTCAGTTATTCAATGAGAGGTTGTCGGTTTTAGATCTCCTCCCCAAACGATACAGACTGCTCCTTTACCTGAACACTCGTCCTGCATGAGATGGTTAATGAAGCAGTTCTGAAGGTTTTCACAGATTGAGGCCGGCAGCAGCAGCTGGAGGAATACGTGAGGATGATTTTATAAAGTGGGTTGAGTTGCTTCCACTGTAGCTGATGAGTCATTCTGCTGGTGCGAAACAGCCGAGCTGCCAAGTTTGAGTCACACCAGGGAATCGATATCTCACATCCTACAGCAGCATCACCCTCATTCACCGCTTTACTGCCAGATATACGCTTCACACCGCCGCTGCACGAGTCAAAAGACGGTTCCTGCTCCGAGTTTGAATTCCCTGGGTTGAATAGAAGGCCGGTGACTGGAGCTGTGGAGGGATGGTTACCAATGGCAACGCTGCATTCAGCTCACGAGGAGGCGGAGAGACGACGACGCCTCGCTGTCTTACAGGTGCGGGAGAAACATTTTTAGATTCTTGAGTTGAAAATCAGAAGTAAAGGGCAGCAGATGATACACACCGACTGACAATGGCACTCAGTAGAGTGCATACCTCCGCCAACAAACTCTCAGACACCTAAATATGCCTGGTGCTCCACTTCAAGATGCATCTGCTTCTTTGAAGTTGGCAAACAAAAGTCTTATGTCACAATGTTATAGAAAGTGAGAAGAAAATCCTGGATCCGTCCCTTCATCTGGATCAGCACCAAAAGCTAATGAGGTCTGTTCCGTCCTCCGTCCAAGTTTGGTGGAAATCTGTTCAGTGGTTTTTGTGAAATCCTGCTGACAAACCAACCAGCAAACAAGTGAAGATAAAACTCATCCAGGATCTGTTTCTGTTTACTGTCGGGTTTTGTTTTGTTTTCCTGCAGACGATGCTTCTATAATACACATTACATTTCATCAAGATTGTTTTCTGTGTCGATGGTGTGAACACGAACCAAACCAGAACTAAAGGAGTGTTTATTCTGAAGTGAATGACAGTACGGCTGAATGACAGCGACAGTAACTGGCAGTGAATTAACTCACATCACTGACGATTAAGCTGCATCTCCTGTTGAATGTCGGGTCAGGAAGTGGAGGCTTCGTGTCCGAGGAGGCCTGAAAACACAGAAGTGGACATCAGACTCAACTCAAGTGTTTCCAAAAAGATCTTAAGAGTGGAGGAGCCACTCTGTCGTGATCGTTCAACCACTAGAGCCGCAGCTAATGGTTATTTTTTAAGGTGAAACATGTAAGAATTTTGGTTTAAAATATTCAGAAGTGAATAAATGTGAGGACGTCTGTGTATTGTTTTGCAGCTTCAGTATCCTCGACCAAATGTAGCTCGTTAACCAGCCGAAGCTCTCAGTCCGGACCACTAGCTGCACGGCTAACTGAGCTAACTAGCTAATTGTGTTTACACAAATAGAGACCCGAACACAAGACAAGAGGGGAAAAACACAAAGAGAGGGAGCGAAAAGCAAAACATGACACACGGGGAAAAACTACAAAATAAAACAGGAAATAACAGAAGAAAGAACTCAAACTATGACAAGCAGCAGCTACAGTTAGCAGCTACTCTGATGATAAGCTACGTATTGCACCTTTACTCTGTTTCCTCTTTCTTTGATTAATTGATCAGGTGTTTCGTCTATAAACTGTCAGAAAACGTCGATCGAGAAGACGTCGTCAAACGTCAAAAACCTGAAAGATATTCAGTTCGCTGCCATGAAGGACAGAAACCAGAAAATACTCACATTTAATCATTTAAAATGACTCAATCCACTTAAACAACCATCAAAAGAGTTGGCGATTACAGAGTAATGATGTTCGTTAATGAGCAATATTAGCAAACACAACAATTGAAACTGCGACAGAGAAACCTGTGAGTCAACAGAAGGGAAACTTTTCTGATTCATGCATCATTAATCCCTCACCGCTCTTAACAGGACGGATTGAGTCCTAAAAATCCCACTATCAAAGGCTAATAATGGCACATTTTCATTTGTAGTTCCACTAATCCTTCCTAAGCCTGTACAAAAACCTGCAGTGCCAGGCGATGCCCCGTGCCAAGGTCAACACAAAGACTCCCAGTCAGAGCCGAGAGGAGGGGGGTTCTCTGCAGAGGAACTAAATCTGCCTCTCAGCAGACCTCATCAAAGAAAAGCAAAATCCTCAAAGACGTTCAGCAGCACGCAGGACTTAGCTACAGTTTGGGAACATTGTGTGTATTGACATATTGAACAGGCTGGTTACTCAGCAGAAAGGATGACACAATAATAAGACCGAGAGGTGAAGCTGCAAATTCAAAAACAACTCGGAAATAAATAGAAAACGTTATTGGCGTCCGTATTGTGAGATCTCCTTCTGGTCTGCTGTTGAAGTTTCTTACGTCAAATAAAGAAAAAATACTGAAATTACACAAAAGTATATTTGTTTTAAACTAAATGTAATTTCAGCTGCGAGACGACTCAAATCAAAACAAAGGAGCAGCTGCAGATCCAGACCGTCTGGAGGAGTAAAGACCTGGAGTCTCATCTGGTTCTGATCCGGAGCCGTGAACACAGAGGACTTTGTAACTTGTGGGATTAAAAAGGTGATTTCTCTTCACTCCTGTTGATCGGCCTGACTGCAGCAGTGATCCGGACCGGACCTCCACTGTCGGGTGGTTCTGTTCTGTTCTGCTGACTGGAGCTGGAGGGGAAATGGACTTTACTTCATGAACGTAACGTTACAGAGAGGAGACCAGAGGAGAACCAGAACCAGAACCAGAGTCTCTGCTGAGTGCTGAGGTCGATTAAAACTTTGGCTAATGACGGCAAATAAAATGAGTCCTCAGACAAACGTGGCTGTTGGTGGTGAAGACAACATTAAATAATCGAGTTACAGGAAGGTGAAGTTCTCACCTCTGATTCCCAGTTTCCCAGCAGCTTCTTCGCTCTACCCTCCTCTTCCTCTCCATTCTCCTCTCCTCCCTCCATCTCTGCCTCCTTCTCCTCCTCCGACACTCCGTCAGTTTCAGCCTCCTCCGTCTCCTCCGAGGTCAGCGTCGTCACTGTCGTCACCACCGTCTCCTGGAGAGACTCTTCTTCCTCTCTCGTCTCTTCGACTAACACCGGAGCAGCTGAGGCCTCGTCTTCCTCCATGTCAGTCACCTCTGACGACAAACCACACTCCATGTTTACCTTCAGTTTACTATTAAAACACAATTTGAAGGACACACTTTAAAGGAAAGGTGATTAAAAATAAGGTAGGAGAGAAAAAGAAGAAAGAACAAATCCAGGATCATAAAAAGGGAAACAACAAAAGAGGTTTTTGCAATTCTATAAAAAAAGAAAACATAAATGAGTCAGAAGAAGTACTTTAAATGATTATATAGAATTAGTCCACAGGTCAACAGACGGTTTAATTGCACATCAGAGTTGATTTCTGCCATAATGACCCCGACTTCAGTAGCAGGAGAGTGGGAGGGAGGTGGGCAGGCCGGCATGCTAGCTAGTTAGCTTCCCCCCAATCATGGAGCCGTCTCTTTATCTGGATCCACAGCAAATGTTACCGGAGTCTCTTCTGGGCCGAGACACATCCTGCAACTATGTCTCATAGAAATCTGTCCACTGACTAATGTGTAATCATGATGACAAACCAACCAAACAACAAACAAAGACCCAAAGCTGACGGGGCGTCGACAGCCGAAAAAGACACATTCAACACCTACAAACTTCTTTTAAGACACTTTGGGCAAAGTGTCGGTTTAATTAATGGGATGTTTTCCGTGGTTACAGATCGAGAGGTGAACCGGACAAACAAGAGGTCTTCAAACAGACGTTCAGAGACATAATCATAGCAAGGCGACAGAATGAAAGCCAGTAAATAAACCTCGTTAATCACTCAACTCTGCTGTCAGGATCCTCTGTGTTATAAAGGTCGACTCCTGTCGTCAAGGTCACCTGCTCAACCTTCTTTAAGGTCGTGGTCACCTGATCATCTTCACAGTCGTGTTCACACTTTTTACAAACTTCTCCTGAACCTTCTTTTCTACGACACTCTGTTAGCTTCTTCCAGGCTCCTCTTTGTTGCTCTCACCTTGTCCGATTTATGGCCGTCTCTTAATTAGTTTTCCTCTTGGCTTCCTCAGTGTTTGGCTCGGACTTTTAGCTTTCCAAATGCTGCAGCAACGCTGCTCAATCTCTCACTCACTCTCTGACGTGTTGATCACTCTCTGTTTTCTCAGTATCTTCTCGTGCTTTCCTGTCAGATTCTTCAAGCCTTTTTCAGAGTCGTGGTCACCCGTCCGGCTTCTGAACGTCTCGGACACAATTTTAAATTCTTTGTCGTCAAACTCTCCCTCTAAACTTCTGCTGTTACCTCTAATTCGTAATAAAACCCGGACTGAGCGGCCTCGTTTCGTCCCGACTGTCCGCTGTGATGGCTGAATGTCATGTGGGTGTGGGATCATTCGGAGCTTCTTATCATCTTTAACTTCCACATTTAGCCCTCTACTCAGGACCTTATCACCGCCGTGCCCTTCATGGCAATCACAGTGCCAGTGTCGGGTACAGTGTGTGTCTTGTTGTGTGTGTGTGTGAAGGTTGAGGGGTTCAAGGTGATTTCAGAAAATATCGTCAGCTGGAAGGAATGTAGCATCTTATTTACAATATCAGATTAAACTTTTAAGTGTTTAATTACAGCTGGAGATGAAGAGAAGTTTTTTCCAAACTTTTCTGCCTCAGAAGATCAGAACTGACACTGACTGTACAGTAAAACGAACAAAGATCTCCTGCTTGGCTAGATGTTCAGTTTCAGCTGAAGAGAGAGGAGGGCTGGGTTTATATTTTCACATGAACTGCTCCTTTAAGTGTTGCTCTGTAGCTCAGAGCTTCTGTGATTCATGTGTAAGATAACTGAGGTTCATATTCTGGAAGCTTGTTTTAACCTCTGAATACTGACTGGAAATTCAGGCATAATTCCAATTATTACATGGAATAAGCTGTTTACATAACCCGTGTCAATTTCAGAACACTGTCATATATATCTGGAATAACTGTGGATTAATTACGGTTGAATATTAATACAGCTGAGTGTAGAAGCTCTCTGTGATATTCTCCAGGCTGCAGAAATCAGCACAGCAACAAACCAATAAAACATGAGACCAATGCTGACTGGATCAGAGGACAACTAATTAATCAGGTCTTTAAACACATCATTAGTTTAGTGGCCTGAATAACAGCTGAGTCCTGGCTGCCCCTCGTGTTTGCAGTCTCACTCAGAATCAGCAGCACACGAGCTTCTCCAGGGACAAACGGCTTTGGTAGAAATCTGTCTCGTTTTTGAAGCTAAATTGGGAGAAACAGTTTTCATTGGTGGTAAAAAAACACAAACAAAACTGAAGCGTGCCTCGCTGACCAGACGCTCTCTCTCTCCTTCTCTCTCTCAGGTTGTTAATGAACACAAAGCTTTTCCTTCTGATCTCGTCCTGATGTGAACCAGGTTCACCGCCAGCCTCAGCTCAGCAGAAGAAACACTGAAACACTGTGCGACACAATCTAAATTCAGCTGTAATCAAACATCAGTCCTCATCTAGACCTCCCTCCTCTTCCTCCTACTACCCTCCTCTTCCTCCATCGCCAGGTCAAGCTTGAAAAAGGCTGAGTAATACAATAAACATGTGTGGGCCGCTGAATGTCACACCATTTTAAAAGAGAGGCGGTGTGTGTGTGTGTGTGTGTTAATTAAAGCGGAGCAAACGAGGAGACAGAATGTGGCGTGTTAACGCAGCGGAATAATACGATCACTCGGTCAGGTAGTCAGAGGAGGGAGAGAGGAAGATGGACAGGCAGGGAATAAAGACAACAATGAGGAGGAGGAGGAGGAGGAGGAGGAGGAGGAGGAGGAGGAGGAGGAGGAGAAGAAGAAGAAGAAGAAGAAGAAGAAGAAGAAGAAGAAGAAGAAGAAGAAGAAGAAGATGACTGAGGACTTTACAGAGCACTGTTAAAACGTTATAACACTGATCCTGGATACAGAATTAAACCTTGATCCAACATTTTATATCCTCGAGATGATCAGATGATGACTGGCTGCTGTTAATTGGCTTCAGAGGTTTTCAGTGTGTCAGTAAATACACAAAGTGTCTTAATGAGACTACAGAAGTCGTCGGGGACACGAAACGTCCTTGTAGGTTGAAAGATGAACGCACTACCTTTGATCGTCTGCTGAGGGTCACTGGGTCATCAGGACACACACTCTGTAAACACACACACACTCACTCACAAACACACACACACACACACACAGACACATCCAAAGATTTAAGATACAGAAACAATTAACTGTTATGTTTGTTGTCTGATGGTAAAACCAGATTATTAATGAAACTTTAAGCAGCAAAACCAGAGATATCATGTTTTAAATTCAACATCCTCATCTAATTTTTTCAAAAACTTGGAGTCTACATTACCCACAATGCAATTTAGCCACTGTGTGACATCACTGGCAGCAGTTTATCAGATGACATGCAGCTTCCTCTACAGCCACAAAACAATGAAGACTACAACTCCCATGATCCCACACTGCATCACAATGTCACCCTTTAACACAAAGTGTAAACGTGCAAATCAATAAAAACTGAACTCACACTTTCAGGAGAAGTTTCTCTTCAAACGGCCGACGTCGTCAACACCAGAGGGCGACGAAGATGAAGATGAAGAGTTTGTGTGTGTGTGTGTGTGTGTGTGTGTGTGTGTGTGTGTGTGTGTGTGTGTGCTCACTGACCAAAGTGCACCCCTCACTTCCTCTCACATGCATGCTTCACTTTATACACACACTCTCCAATACAAACACCACAAAAAACATACAGTAACATATTTTGTGTGTGTGTGTGTGTGTGTGTGTGTGTGTGTGTGTGTGTGTGTGTGTGTGTGTGTGTGTGTGTGTACATACGATACTGATCTGCTCCTGAGTCCTTCTGAGTCTTTGCATCTCTGGAGTGTCGGACACGATGCTGAACCCTCGACCTTTACTCTCCTCGAAGTCCTTCTTGTACTTCACCTGCAGGAGGGCGAGAGGGAAAGAAACGCTCGACATTAAAGGAATATTCCCCCCAAAATCATCTATTAGTGATGTTTCTCTGAGCGACATAGATATTTCACTGTTGACGTGCTGCGATATTTACTGAAATGTTCAAAATCTCGTGGTAAGTTTAGTTCATCCCACGTCCATCAAATGGTTTCAAACTTTTGGTTTCAGAGCTTCTAAATAAAACAGAGCTTCTTCCAGAGCGGCCATTTTGGTTTAAATATAACGAAGATGCAGAGAAAATAACAAACACAGCTCGTCCACCCACAGAAAGAGGAAACGGACCAGAAATCATTGCAGCTGTAACACAAGAAGAGGTCAGAGGCCGCAGCCACAAACCCGCTTCACGAACAAACCAGCCGGATAACAAAACCTACAACTCACATCCCAGATGATGATGACACAGAAGAGGATGTGAAGGTGGATTTCACCTGTGAACGCGCCCACACAGCAGAAATAATTACACCACTCAGCATCACACAGACCTCCGCTACAATCAGCTTCTCACAGTGTGAAAAGATCTTTAAATATACTGTAATTTATCCTCATACATGTCAAACACTCGTGTGCAGGAGATGAAAAGAGCGTTTAAGAACACGATCTTTGCCAAAATGACTCACGAAACACTTTAAAATCAAAATTAGCTCATTTAAAGGTTTTAAACGCAGGTAAAATTCGGTTGCCAGGAGACGAGTTTGGCTTTCAGTTTTGTTCTCTGGAGCTGCGATCCAGTTCTGTGGGAGCCAAAATGGCCATCAGCCACGACTGCAATGAGTATTAATTATGTTAATGATTTCATTCCTTTTTCAACAAAAAAAAAAAACTTTGTTTCATAAAGAACTGAACGACATCAAGCTGCTGACTGTAGGACGAACACGAAGCTCATTCAGGTAAAGAAACATTTTGATAACAAGTTCAAATTATGTGACAAAAATTCAGATTTATGAGACAATGTTGACTTTGTAAACCCATCATTTTTATTTTTTTCTCATAATCATGACTTTTTGTCTTATATTTGTGACTTTTTATGTCATATTAAGCACTTTGTATTTAATAATTACAACTTTATCTCATATTTCTGACTATTAACTTCATTTTTATGCCTTTTCATTGCATTGTTTTCATAATCCTGACCACAGAAGCCTGTAATCGAAGTAGCCAAAGAGTGAGACACTTCTCATCAGAACTTCATCAGCAGAACCAGTCAGGTAGTGACAACATTACAGTGTTTACCTTTAATATCTTTCACTTTAGTCTCTCTTTGAATCTCAGCCCCGACTGAACGATGTCCAAGTGCTGCCTGTCTGATTTTATTCACCAAAGTTAACTTTATCACAGGAGAAGGAGGCGTGTTCACTCCGCTGTCAGCCAATCAGAACTGGTGCTGATAAACAGCTGTTACCACTGCAGAGTCATTTCATGGCATTTACTGACAACAACAAAAATCCAGAGTATCACCGCCTGTTCAAAGTGGGCCAGAGGGGCAAAACAAACACCTAAAAAATAAATAAATGAATGAGTTAAAGGAGAGACGGGTTATGTTTGTTACTGTACGGTCCGAACCACCATCGGCACAGAACCAGGAAAACAAAGAGATCCAAACAGCAGCAGAGGAAGTGATTTACAGCCCACAGCCGGCGACAACAGAGCAGCAGGTGGTCACTTCTCACTGTGGAGCTGCTGCACCTCGACTCGACCTTCACAGCAAACACTGCAGCTCATTTAGCCGTAAAGTCGTCCTGCCGGTGTCTATCAGCCGACGGTAACAGCCCATTAGCCCTCAGAACAGAGTTACATAAGGCAATAAACTGCAGAAATATGACTCACACAGTTAGGGTGTGTGTGTGTGTGTGTGTGTGTGTGTGTGTGTGTGTGTGTGTGTGTGTGTGTGTGTGTGTTCTGGTATTCTGCTCTCACAGTGATTGTCCCTGTTCTCAATGCAAAGCAGATTAAATCCCCATTCATCAGTCGCAGGCTCCCTGCAGAGTTAATATGACAAGCTAACGAGCCAAACCACACACACACACACACACACACACACACACACACACACACACACACACACACACACACACACACACACACACAGTAAAGCACCTGAAGCCACAGACACACTTACTGTACAACTGTGGGGGCATAAATAACAAAAATTTAAGCATGAACGATGACGTCTGTTTTAGTTTGAAGACGGTTGAGAAAGGATCAAATGAAGTGTGAGTTTGGTGGGACGGACCTGAAGGAAAAGAGACCTGATGGAAGAGATCTCTGATTAAAGAGTGATCTGATGGAAGAGATCTCTGATTAAAGAGTGATCTGATGGAAGAGATCTCTGATTAAAGAGTGATCTGATGGAAGAGATCTCTGATTAAAGAGTGATCTGATGATATTACTGCTAACATCTGTGTCTTTATTCTGGATATAAATAGTTCACTTCCTCATTAGCACAAAGATAACCACCTCTGAAGAAAACACCTGGGAGAAAGAGAGCCACCTCTAACTGATCAGGCTTCCACATTCAGTTGCATTAAACTCTAGTTATCATTTAAAGGAACAGTTCACACAAAAGTGAAACATCACTCATCATCTCCAAGTCCCCAAAATCCCCCGCGATCCCAAACTGATTTAAGAAGATGTTAATTTAACAGATTTCAGCTTTAAAAGGGTAAAAATAACGTCTTTTCAGATTAATTTGGGATCTTTAACGTGACTTTGTCTGAAGGAAACAACAATTTAAATGCACAGCCTGTCCAGATGAAGGCTTGAGATCCCAAATTGATATTTAAAAGTTGTTACTGATACACATTTGTAAGATGAGATATTCACTGTAGCTCCGTCTGAAGTGGGTGCACGAGCTCATCTGTGTGTCAGGATGTGAATACCATCTTTTCACATCAGTTTGGGATCTCAGGGCTTCTGGAGCCATTTTATATTTTTGGTTGTTTTTAACGTGTCAGTCTCCGGCTACTTCAGCTTTAACTCTGTTTTACTCTGAAGCTCCAAAACTTCAGAATAAAGTTTCTATGACCGGCACGATCTCCCTCTGGAGATTTGACTTCCTGTCAGCAGCCGCTGTGGCGGTGAGACAGACGCCACCAGACATCTTCAGGTCACATGATCACATCCACTCATCGGTACCATTAAACACAACTAGGTCAGTGCTGAACATATGGGGGTTTTCCCACTGTGTGTATGTGAGCTCACGCTGCACGGTGTCAGCGTCTATTATAATCAGGATGTGGAGCGGGACTTGAAAGCTTCAGTGCTAATGTGAAGTGATTTCAGCTCCACCTCCAGGGACATCAGACACAAGGGGTGGAAAAGGTAAAAATGAAAGAGGAAGAATCTTCTGGGAAACGAGGAGATCTCACAGCGAGGAGGCGAAACACAACACATCCCGACTTCTCACAGCACGAAGGAGAAGAGAACATCGATCTTGATTAAAGTAATTAATGGGAGTCCTCAGAACTCCAAGATGTGTCAGACAGAACTTGGAAAGGAAAAAAAAAACAGAAGAAAGAAAGAAAGAAAGAAAGAAAGAAAGAAAGAAAGAAAGAACTGGACAGAGAGGAGACGGAGGCAGATGAGGACAGAATAAATTAATGTGTAAATTTGTGGTCTGTAAATGACAAACTGGTAATAAATAGATTTTTATGAGGGCAGAGCAGCACACACACGCACACGCACACACACACACACGCACACACACACACGCGCACACACACACACACACTCGTTGCATGACACACAGTACGTCCCCTTCTGCTGACTGCTGAGTGGACATCTGTCCTTTTGTACTGCAGTCCACACACACACACACACACACACACACACACACACACACACACACACACACACACAGGATGAGGACATACGGCACAGAATATATCTGGTTTATTCTCATACGTGACTCATCGTCGCCTTCAGGAAGCCGAAGAATCTTCTACTGAAACACCTGAGCGTTTGTTTTCATCTCCCCGTGGTGCCAGAGGGGTGGAGACATGAGAGCTGTCACTCAGACAGATTCTGTGAACCTGAATGTAAAGTGTTGAATGTGTCTGTCAGTTATCATCTTTTTGTCTCCCAGATGCACCTCAGCAGTCGAGAGTAATTATCAGTGTCTTCACCCGACGGCTGAAGTGGATCTGAGTAAACACGAGGATCTGCTGGATCTCGGCAGGTTTCCACACAAATGTAGCCCAAATTACAACAGAATTTCCAGAACATTTGGCAAAAGAAAATGTTAATTAATGTTTGTTTCCAACCACAGCTGTTGTGTAGCTATTGAAAGTCTAAAGCGCGGAGAAAAACAGGAAGCAGTGGATGGAAAACATGACGCTTGTGTCAAGTATTAACACGAGGAAGGTAACAGTCCCCTCGTCGCTCCACACAGTCACGTGGAGCGCTTCATTTCTTCACCTAGACGTCTTACCTGGCTCTGTAGCTCGCTCTGCTGTCTCAGTCTCAGGTTCTCTGGCGTGTCGGCCACGATGGTGAACGACGTCTTGGGGTAATGTCTGAAAACAGGAAGAGAAGAGTCGGGTTTAAAATATTAGTTTCATCAACACAGAAACAGAACGAGGAAGAGATGGGTCACAATATGGAACACTCAGCCGTCTAAACGATCTCTTCTTCTTCGTAACTCTTCTTTACGGTTGGTTAACGAGAGAACTGCATCACAAGCCAACATCTGATGAACGTACTACACAACAAGATTAGCGGGTTAGCGAGGCATGTTGAGCCTAAAGCCAGAAGAATGAGCACAGAGACAGTCAGAGGTGACTAAAGATTGTCTTCTTCACGTCACTGGCACACAGCCTCAAACAACAACTGGTCAGCCAGCATCGTTCTCATTATGGGGAAGTTCAGTTTGAGGGATTTAAGAATTATGCCCTTAAATCTCTTTTTAGTCTGGACTGGGGGAAGAAAAGGAGATAAAAGATGCGTTTCAACCCAGTTGTGATCGTCCAACGATGATGACGTGTGACTTAAAATGACTTGATGAAAATACCCACGTGTAGCTGTGACATCATGCATGTCAACAAACCAACAAAGAAGAAATGGCTGCATGAAGAAGAAGAAGAAGAAGACTGGAGATGATACGACTTTTATCAGATTGTCAGACGCATTCTTATATCACTTTGAACCAACGACTGGATGATCTGAAACCTTTAACCTTTAAGTTTCTGACTCCACCTCAGTCCCTGAACGCCTCACCGGCCCACATCAGTTCTGCAACATCTCCATGACTGTTCAAGGTGACACTTACACTCGTCTTGCTTGTAGCCGTTTATTAAGCAAGTCTTTTGAGATGAAATGAAACAAACACAAGATAAATGACAAAAAGGAAAAGTTTCGTCTCAAGTTTGACACAAAGAATTGTTGCGAACATTGTTCTCACTGTGTAATAAGTCGTTTCTTATAACAGTAAAAGGCTGCAGCTTGAAAAATGTCAGAGCCCTTTCCATAATGAGAGTAACCTTAATGAGTTAATGACCCACCGAGGCGTTGACATTAGCAGGAACAATGAGCCATTGAGGGAACCATGAAGGAATATATGTCTCCTTATCTCTCTTGACCTTTTGGTCCGCTGTTAATGACCTTACATTCAGAGCTCTGTATCTAAAAACAGTCTCGGTGAGTTTGGATTTAAAGCTTTTGTCTGCAGGAACATAAAGCTTGAAGGACAAAAGAGCTACTCTACAGATCTATGAGTGCTCCACCTCCAGGAACTAATGAAGGTATTTGTATTGTCAGCAGTGTTCAGCAGAGGAAACCAAACCCTTTAAATCATTCGTCTCTGGGTATTACACTTTCTGGAAGTCTCCCAAAACAGATTGCTGCCTTCACAAGCCACACATGCACCTTAAAATCTGTCTAACTAACAAGGTAAAACTAAAAGGTAGATGTGTGACAAACAGCATTATATGGAGGATTATATATATATTATTATGTAGAGGAACATGTTGTTCTGCGGATGTAACAAAACTTACAGACTCAAAGAAAGATAACATCATCATGATATCTTTCTTTTTTCTGATAAAAATGATGATAAATGTAATTAAAATCTGCGACATAGATTTCAGAGTTTAAAGGTTCAATAGGTGAGAACTGGCTGCCTCTCAAATTCATACAAGTAGTGAGCAGCAGACTAACTGCTAACTGCTGCTAACTGTAGATGCTGTGAGCTAGTTAGCCCAGTTAGCTGTGCAGCTAGCAGTCGGGACGAGGAGGAGTGGCATTATGAAAAAGGACAGGCTGGAGTTAGCTGGTTAGCATGCTAACTTCTGTAGATATCTCTGCAACATAGGCGTCATTTTGTTGTTTTTTTTTTTAAGTTTTAAACTACACTTCTTAGATATTGCACTTTTAAGAAGTGCACCTGAACGCACCATGAAGTCCGTCTGCGTGTGTCGAACTGCACAACCTTTATACACAACACAGTACAAACCGTCAGTGTCGGAGAGTCTGACTACAGAGATTCACTACATTTGGTGTCTGCCAGGTTTGGTTCCTTCTTACTCAGTTATATTCTTCATGCATTTGATCGTGATTGTTGAAGTCGAAGGTTAAAATCTATACTGGGACGTCTTTAAAACTGTTACTGTCACCTCACGTCAGTCACCTTGAGAATCTGCCTTCCAAACCGGTGACTGTGGAACTTAAAGCTGAGTCACGCTCATCAGTGATGGCTCACTTGTGCGGCTGCTTCAGTGACAGTCATGTAAAGTGGGAGGACGAAACACAAAGACAACATTAACAACGATATTCAACAACGAAGAAGGTGAACCAAAGACAAAGGACGCGAGACAAACATGAGTCATTATGAGAAACTTTAAGATGACGTGAGTCAAACAGAAACAAGGACTTAAACTAAGTGAGCAACAACACTAATTACTGCTTTTAAATCAACACATCTCAGAAAATATCTACATAGGAATAATAATCTTGATCCCGGGACAGCTGACGATAATATTCATTATTGCAGAATGTGATTATAATCAGTGGAGCAAAGAAAATCCTTCAAATCCACCAAACAAGTTTTCGTTTTGTCCGAAACCAAAATACGTTCAACGTCACGATAACATGAAGAGAAAAGTACAATTAAATCCCAAATCACAATTATGTGGAGGACGACTAATCGTCTTTGACTGTGACGACTTCAGTGACTATTTGTAGCTGCGGGTGTGTGTGTGTGTGTGTGTGAATCATCGATGCCAGCAGCACACTCAGCAGCCCAGTTTGACCACTCCACTGAACTGTCCTTCACTCCTCTCCTCCTCCCACTTCCTCTCTTTCTTCCTCCCACTCTCGTTTTCACATCTCATCTCTCTCCCACACACACTCTACTGTATCTCCCTCTCTCTCACTTCTATACACAGCCAGATGATTTCATCCCGCTCTGCCCACTCAGGATGGACATTCTCTAAAATTGTTGTAGGTAGATTTTGAAACCACGCAACCATACCGACCCTTGTTCTCCCCCACTGAGCAGAAACATACAAAAGACGTCAACTTGACAACGATGTTTAAAGTTTTTGTGACATCTTCTCAACGTTTACTTTTGATGTCCAAGTGACGTCGTTACAGGTTTTTATAATATAATCGCAGACTTCTTTTTAACTTTAGTTACATACGTCTTTATGATGGTCAAATTTTACTCCATGCAACAAAAGCTACACGTTTGATTTGAACCCTGAGTGTGAATGAGGCCTGCACTGTACCAGGAGATCCACTAATCAGCTTTATTAATCACCATGTTTTGGTCGTGACCAAAGCTCTTTTCTGCTGGAGTGTCTCCGGGTTTGTTAGGTAGATCGAACTGGCCAGTCTGATCTAAAGGCCCAGACTCGAACCAACAGCCAGCTGCCTTATCTGACCACTTCGCTGCCTCTCGTCTAACCCGTTGTGCAGAAAAGTTGCACTGAACACACCGCTTCGACGTGCTGCCAACTCCACGGTAGCTCCTACAATCTGCACTTGCATGAGATGCAATAAGCCTCCTTAACATCGGGTGGCGCCAGTCTCATGCCAGTACTCGGCCGACAGCCAACGTTCTCAGACTTTGCATGCTAAATCGAAGCAGACGCTGTCCGAGTCTCCTTCAGACGGCCAACGATCGGGCAGGTGTGTTCCGGTTTAACAAGCCTGGAGACACTGCAGCTGCGTCACCAACGCAACATTACAACACAATCTGCTGCTGGTCGAGTGTTTAAATAACCAACCGTGAGAGAAAAACACAAGCACAACCCATTAACACCAGAGTGAGAAAATAACTGCTGACGGAGAATAAATAGTGAATTCAGATGGTCAGATCAGTATGATTGTTTTAATAATGAGGCACATATATTAAAATATAAATCTATGAATCTAACTTGTGAGTGTAACAACAACTTAACTCTTTCCTGAGGTAATATCCTGCCCGTCTTTTGCACGTGAGCGTCTCATACCCAGGAATTCATATCATAAATCTCTGACCTTGTCTTGTTCACACAGCGACCGTCGAGCTCTGGGACTTTGGTTGGAAATCTCTAAAAACTGTTGGCGAACTTTCTGTCACAGACGTGCAGGAGCTGCGAGCTGTGCTGACCCCTGTTTGACCCTCCAGGCCATCCGCAACACACACACACACACACACACACACACACACACACACACACACACACACACACACACACACACACACACACACACACACACACACACACTCACTCCTGGGTGAATCACCTGTTACCTGACACCACACTCCCTGTTTTTATGTGTAATTTCATCCTCAGAGTTATAAATAACTCTCCTGAAGTTAAATTTAGTCAAACCGCTTCATTATATTGTTGCTGGAGATGTTTTGTTTTCCGTCTCGGCGTTTTTCCCTTAAAAGTCACAATCATGATAATAATTACGGGTCACACACAGTCTGCTGTGGTCTCGACATGTCCGGGTCCTTCAACCGATCATTAGCAGGAGAAGATAAACAGTCATCATCGTCTGTACTCGACTGTCTCACTGTGTGTTTGTCTCCAGTCTAAAGATATAATGACTCAATTATTGTTAGAAAACCTCACAGAGCAGCAAACAGGAGCTGAACCTTAAATCTCTAACTGCTTCTGTCTGTCGCTACGCTACAAGATCTTCATTATACTGCAGCAGCATGTTCAGCGTCTCACTCTTCTTCTCTGTTCTGTTATCTGTAACAGCAAAAACCACAACAAGGAAGCTACCTGGAGAGGTTCTGACCGCTGGCAGCTCTCTGGAGCAAAGTTTGTACTAGTGGATTCTTTTGTTTGGTTCAGTTTTGACTTGCAAATGAGAACTCGCTCGTATGAGTGTGACAGGAAGTAACATACCAACACAGGCAGAGAAGAAGAGGACGGTTGAAGAGTGAACGTGGACGGAAACAACGCAGGGTTAGAAATATTTTACAGAAAAAATCCGGTTTGTAAAAGTGTTTTTTAGAGAGAACAGCAACGTTTCTGTTGGACCGCCGAGGACAGAAGAGACAGAAAAGCAACATTATGTAGCAATTACAAGGTCCTCCTCTCCTCCTCCTGATGATATAAAGTCCTCCTCTCCTCCTCCTGAGGATATAAAGTCCTCCTCTCTTCTTCCTGATGATATAAAGTCCTCCTCTCCTCCTCCTGATGATATAAAGTCCTCCTCTCCTCCTCCTGAGGATATAAAGTCCTCCTCTCCTCCTCCTGATGATATAAAGTCCTCCTCTCCTCCTCTTGATGATATAAAGTCCTCCTCTCCTCCTCCTGATGATATAAAGTCCTCCTCTCCTCCTCCTGAGGATATAAAGTCCTCCTCTCTTCTTCCTGATGATATAAAGTCCTCCTCTCCTCCTCCTGATGATATAAAGTCCTCCTCTCCTCCTCCTGATGATATAAAGTCCTCCTCTCCTCCTCCTGATGATATAAAGTCCTCCTCTCCTCCTCCTGAGGATATAAAGTCCTCCTCTCCTCCTGAACAACTGAAGCAGCTGAGACTTGATTTAAAACATAAACAAACTTTGAGTTCAGCTTGAAAGATTTTAGCTGTATGGAGCGGATTTCTGGTTGGCGTTTCTCTTGTGGTTGTTTTTACACTTTGAAACAAGTCTCCAGCTACTTCAGTTGTTTTGTTCTGTAGCTCCAGAAATGTTTTGTGGCTTATGAAACTTGAATTTACATTTTGGGGCGACCGATTCATCTGCAGCACCTTCCACCTCAAACTGAACCAGCAGGTCTCAGAGCGGGTCGACCTCCTTTGTTTCTATCAAGTCTCAAGTCTTCCAATAAATCTTGAAAACACTTCTTTGATTTTATAAAGATGAATGTGACTCCTCTAACCTCTGTCTACTTCTTACTTTCTCTGTTTTTGTTTCTAGTTCTGGGCATCTCGCTCTTATTCTCCGTCTCTGAGACACGGAGACAGAAAGACTTCCTGTCGAGACTTAGTTAGCCCGTCAGCGAGCGCGACAGGAAAACACAGCCAGAGGCCACTTTGACTGTGTGTGAAAACTCTGGCATTTTTTTCAGCCGACAGCCCCTTTGTTTCACTTCTGTTACTCATAGTTTTAGTCTTACATAAACACACACACACTCGCACGCACACACACAAACAACTTTCGTCCTTAAGTTTCACTTCACCTGTTCCCGTCGCTACTGGCAACCATGGATGCTTTGTTCGTTTGGTGCAACCCAATCCTTTGAGACAAAGAGCTGCTCTGTGGGATATTTTACTAACACACACGTACACGCACACGCACACACACACACACACACACACACACACACACACACACACACACGGCTAGCCAAGGTAACTCTGTGCTGGCTGGACAAGCAGCTCGGGACAATAACTCAGTCTGTGTGGAGTCTTTAACAGCCAGCTGACGTCCAGACGCCTGCAGCAGACGAACAGGCCCGGCTGCTCGCTTCTTTACGTAATCTGGGTTTTTTGAATCGGCCAGCGACAAAATCAAAGACCGAAGGACAAATTCCTGCTCAAACCACTGAAACCACTGTTGGAGGACTAGAAAGAGTCTGATTAAGGTTCCTTACGTTTGGTCACCTGTCGCTCTAACTTCAGGGAGAGAGTCAGAGAGTGAGGAGGGAAAACATGACATGAGTAAAACTTTAAAACACCTCGTCCAAGAGCATTTGTCCAAGAGAAACGTCAGATGGACTTTCATCAGCAGCGAGTGTTGTTCTAAAAAAGAAGAAGACAACTACGTCTTCTAAAGAAGCTCCCAGTTCTCTCTGAGCTGCATCACCCACAGATGAGACAGTTACGGAGCTCACGGAGAGAAAACCAACAGGTCGAGATTACAGGTGACCTCTGGGAAACGTAGCCGCAAAGACAGAAGATAACCTCAAAATTTAACCTGGAGCTGAATTCACTGTCGAGCTTCTGATCTCCACTCTGATGAAGTCGTGATTCTGTAAAGGAACTAAACTTCTTAATTAACCCTTTGAGTGGAAATGAGCTGCGACCTGGATAATGAATGAGGAGGTGGACAACACCGAATGAGTTTCACTTTGTGTGTGTGTGTCTCTCTCTCTCACACACACACACACACACACACACAAACCCACACACACACAAACACACACACACACTGATACACAATGAAACACAAGTCCAAGAATAACAACTGATTACACACACTGCTCAACACACACTAAGATGTTTCATACCACACTCTTCTATGACATGGAACAAATATAACCTGCTGCAAGAAAACAGGAACAAGCCCACACACACACGCACACACGCACGCACGCACGCACGCACGCACGCACGCACGCACGCACGCACGCACACACACACACACACACACACACACACACACACACACACACACACACACACACACACACACACACACACACACACACACTGTCCTTTAAACTGATTCCAATAATACCCTCAGACACATCCTGCCTTTCTCTTACTGCTTGGTTAAGAGACCAGATTTTACAATACACCAGTGTGTGTGTGTGTGTGTGTGTGTGTGTGTGTGTGTGCGTGCCTGTTTGTGAGTGGGTGTGTTGTGGATACGGATTTAGATGTACCATTGTCTATAATGTTGCCGTGACATTTGCCAAACGACGACAGTCTCCTCGCTCTCAGCAGCAGTGACGCACACGAGTGTAACGTAGCATTCAGACGCAGAGTCACTGTGTGTGCATTTGTGTGTTGGTTTGTGTGTGTGTGTGTGTGTGTGTGTTTGTGTGTTTGAGTGTGGGCCAAAGAAAAGCAGTGTCATCTGTGTAGGCTTAAATTCAAAGAGTGCATCATCCATATTCTGATCCACTTTGCGGTGGAATGATGTCATCAGATGGTTGAGTTCACGGCTGACAGTCATCGTCCACTCAGCTCAGTACCATCGTAACAAAATGTTAACACCTTCATGCTCCACAGTCGGACTGTCAAGTGCAACAACAGGGACAGGTCTGTGTACAGATGGAGGCAGGTCTGTGTAAAGATGTGATGGAGACAGGTCTGTGTAAAGATGTGATGGAGGCAGGTCTGTGTAAAGATGGAGACAGTCTGTGTAAAGATGGAGACAGGTCTGTGTAAAGATGGAGACAGGTCTGTGTAAAGATGGAGACAGGTCTGTGTAAAGATGATGGAGACAGGTCTGTGTAAAGATGGAAACAGGTCTGTGTAAAGATGGAGACAGGTCTGTGTAAAGATGGAGACAGGTCTGTGTAAAGATGGAGACAGGTCTGTGTAAAGATGATGGAGACAGGTCTGTGTAAAGATGGAAACAGGTCTGTGTAAAGATGTGATGGAGACAGGTCTGTGTAAAGATGGAGACAGGTCTGTGTAAAGATGTCAGTGAAACAGTATTTGACTTCATGTTATATCTAGTGCGAGTCCCATTTATCCACCACATGCAGCTGTAACTGGACATTAGGCGGGAGCAGCTTTAGATCCCAGCTCTGTTAGCGCGACTCTTATCTCGACTCTCTTCCTCCCGACTGGTTTGGTTGGATGGAGGGAAGATGTTGTTGGCAGCTGTAGTCTCAAAGTCTACTGCTCTCAATCCTAAACCTCTCATTCTGATGAATGTTTTCTGTTGTAGCCAAAACTTGTTTCAGACATGAAGCTGGAAAATATCATTTAATAAACAAAAATGCCAAATTTGAGGGTGCTACCCGCCGTGACAAGCATCTATAGGTCAGCAGCAGTATTGCTGTTAGCCAGGGAACGACTTTGCAGAAATGCTGGGCAGATTCTTCGTGCTTTGGAAACAGCAGGTAGAGCAGGAGGCACGGCTGCTATCATCGCTGTCACTGTAGCTAACACCAGGCCGGCTACATGATGGGGGACGAGCCAGAGACACCACAGTGGCCCTCACTGTCAACAACAACAACAACAACAACAACAACAACAACACCAGCAGCAGCACATGGACACGAGGACGAGGCCTCGTGTTCAGGGGCAGGAACACAGGAGATGTTCCTCTGCAGAGTGACATGAAGCAACATGGCTGCTCTTTTGGTGAATCACCGTGAGCGAGACAGATGAAGAGGAGGATGAGAGGGCAGGGATGACAGCTGAATGTGTGTATGAGTGTGTTTTCCTGTGCAGGCATGTGTGTGTGTGTGTGTGTGTGTGTGTGTGTGTGTGTGTGTGTGTGTGTGTGTGTGTGTGTGTGTGTGTTCGTGCTGGTCAGTCTGGCTGCTCTCCATCTTCCTGCTTAGGTGTTGATGAAGCTCTCAGTGTGAGCTCAGGACAGACTCGGCTCCTGTAAACCCTCCGGACAGTTCGGCAGCACAAACACACAAATATCAAATCAAGGAAACACACTGAATCTAACGCACACTCTACGATTATTGGTACAATGAAGCATGAACATGTCAGGGTGTATTTTAATGTGTGATAAAACACATGAAAACATACACAGGCGGTTTATTTAAATGTATATTTTGGTTATTATTTCACTCTTCAAGGATTTTGAGGAAGTAATAGAGGCATCCCATAATTCCTGAGTCCCTGTTCATACAGAAGAAGAAGAAGAAGGAGAAGAAGTCACATCCTGTCTGTCTCCACGTGGTTCACTGGTCCATCTTGTAAATTGTGTAAATGATAATTATTTTGAGAGCAGCGAAGTTTGATCTGTTCACAAGTGACGAATGTTAACACCATCTCTGAATTCTTCAAATTTCTCTGAGCTCTCTGATGATGTTTATCTTTAAGTCTGAGGACACTAAAGTTTTATGACTCAAAATATTCAAATATTCAGTGAGATGGGGAGCAGAGAGGATGTTTGTCTGACATTTATATTCAAACTCTCTGACCTGTTCAACCCTGCAGACTCTTCTCGCTTGGTAACATTATTCAAAACCTCCACAATTTCATTTCAAAGTCCAATCAGGAGCCTCAGGTTATCAACAATGTGAAACAATGTGGAAGTTGCATGAAACAACTTTCAAACAGCCCAAAAATCCTCACATTTAATGAGTCAACCGATTTATCGATACTCAGTCTTTCAGCATGGACATGAAATATCAGACGGACACTCACAGCAGAGGAACACACTGATCCGTGCAGTCCACCGCGCTGTCAGGCTGCTCTGCAACCAGTGGCCTAGTTTGACATTAGACACACTGCTGCATCCATACACCCTCAGGCTCGGACTAACACAGCGTACGAGTGTGTGTGTCGCAGCTTGGCAGTGTAACATCACCACAGCCACCAGGATCGACCAGAATCACCTTCACCACACCAAACTCTGCTGCTGCTGGTTCTGAGTCCACACACGTGTCCTCAACATTAGTTCTGGTCTGGAAGAACCTGCTCGACTACTTCGCTCGTGAAGTTAAAACTTCAGCACATGAAGAGCTGAGACCACCTACTAAAACACTGAGCGTTTTATCTTTGAATAATTAACGAACTGCATTAAAATGAGGTTCAAATAAACGTGACGCTCTTTTCAGCTGTGCTCCTCAAATGTGATGAAACGTTTTGAGGAAATCAAAAAATTCACATAAAGTCAAAATATCGTGCAAAATATTGTGCAATCTTGCTGTTTCTCTGTTCGGCGGCAGGTGGAATTAAAGCTCCATCTCATCTCATCTTATCTTGTGTGACTTTAAAGTGTCAGTTCACCAAAATATGTAAATTCAGTCACCATCTCTCCTCGACGCCGTGCTGATGGAAAGTACGGCTGAACGATCTGTGGAAACAATCGAGCTGCAATTTTTCCGACCGATACTGCGATTCGACGTGTGATGGAGCATTATCACATTAATACACCATCTAAATATCAACTGATCTATATTCTAATAAAGAGACGAGAACACACAACTATCACACTTAAGTTATATATAGAAATGTGTCAGGCTGAGGAGCAGCATGTACATACTGCACATTCTGCAATCAAGTTAAATAAACGACTAATGATTAGCAGCAAAATGAAGTGCAGCCTCTAATCACCGTGTTTTCAAATCACAATTTCGATTTAAAATCGATTAATTACTGGGATTACTCTGGACGAGCTTCTTTGTGGTGGTCTGACTCTCCATCAGCACCGGGCGAGGAGATCATGACCAGATTTAATTATTGTGTGAACTGTTCCTTTAAAGCCTGAAGTCCTGCACAGACTCATGTTTAATTACTTCACCTTCATCGGTACATTTAACGCTCATGCCCTCCTCTCGTTCCTTTCTGTTGGTGGCAGCTTGTGATAAAAGGCTGTGACTAACGAGGGGAGTTAATTCAGGCCATGCTTATTTAAGTCAGAGATATTATCACCCGGAGGATTTAATAGCTGGCTGCCGGCCTGATCAGCCACTGTGATTGGAAGATTCAGAGGAGAAAAGCTTTGACTTAGAGACACAGAGAACGAGACAGAGATGAAAGTCTGACACAAATATGATTATAAATACTGTCAGGAAGTGACCTCGGTGTTCAACAAAGCAACGACTCGGCAATTACTGCGGCTAAGTGCACCTCAGTGGACGGGACACCGAGTCCACGTCAGCAAACTGCAGAGTTTTATTAAAGAGTCTGACATCTTTATCAAGGAGCTGATGGCAGACTGGGGCGTCCTTTACACTTCATCTTCATCAGAGAGGAGAGGAGGAGAGAGGAAAGGAAAGGAAAGGAAAGGAAAGAAGAGGAAAGGAAAGGAGCGACGGGGAAAGGCCAAGGAAAAACAAGGACAGCAAGGAATAGAAATGAAGGAAAGGTCAGGCGAGGACAAGGGAGGAAAGAAAAGAAGAGGAGAGGAGGAAAAGGAAAGGAAAGGAGCTGAGAAGAGAGAGAAGGATGAGACTGAACAGGAGAGAAAAGGAAAGGAAATGAACTCATGATAAAGGAAACAAGGAGAGGAGAGTGAAGGGAGAAAAGAAAATGGAGGTACGATGAAGAAAAGACACAGAAACAGAGTTGTACAAACAGGAAGAAAGGTAGAAATGAACAAAAAGAGGAAGAAGAAGTTGAAGTTGAACTGGGCCTCCGTCTCCAGAACATGACGGCGCGTCAGAGGAGAAAACAACTCCATCAGGCTGAAGTGGAGTGAACACAGAGAGCTGTTTACAGAGACACCACCACACTGTCTCCAGTCATCTCTCCTCACTGTCCTCCGTCTTTCTCTTCACTCATTCATGCGTAACACTCTCAGCCAGCCTTCAATAGAGCCGTTTCTCATCCCTCCGTCCTCTCCTCCTCCCTCCCTCCCTCTCTCCCGGCGATGACTGAGCCTCACAGTCCCTCTGTGCCTCTCCAATCCTTCACGTCTATTTATTTACTTTTCAGAACTGTGTTGAGCTCGGTCTTTGTTCGGTATCTGTCGCTCCCCTCCTCGTCCCCGTTCGGCAGATTCTCGGCTCCAGCCATGAAAGATTAGAAGGAGGGTTACATAAGTTTCCCGTCGTCGTATCTCCCAGCAGCACTCAGCATCTTTGTTTCTCACAGTCGGATTTATTCTCAGCCTCCCCTCTCGCCTTTCAGTTGCTCTTTTCTCCGTCTCTCTCTCTCTCTCTCTCGTTCTCTGTCATTTGTTTTGTGGCGTTGCAGCAGGTTGAACAGCGACTTCTCCGCTCAGGCGTGATTCACTGATGTTTTCGTTGACAGGAAAATGCCCTCGGTCGCTGTTTTAAACCGCTTGTAATCAGCGAGACTTGTGTGTGACTTCTGTCAGTGCAAAAACAAAACCAGGCTGCATCACAACAGGAGGTGAAGAAGCACAAGTTGAGTCTCAGAGCGTTTCTTGGCGACACGTCCAGCGAGCGACTGGACTCAGCAGCAGCAGATCTTCATTGGTCACTGAGATTTCTATAAAACGCGTCTCATCACATTTATAATCCGTGTTGATGACCCGCCTGTCATGTCAGGAGGTGCAGGTGATCGTGGCGAGAAGGCTGCCGAGCCAGAGACCACTGTTCAGGACTGTGTTCTGACATTTGTAAGTATGAAACCTGAGCACTTTTCCAGCCGTGTTTGAGGCAACAGAACCAGGTTTTTATAAGACAAGACATGATGCTTTCTTGACTCTAACCAGGTCGTTCTGTGCCAGATCATAAGTCCAGCGTTTGTAAAGTTTCATGTCCATGGTTTGCACAAATGTACACTGGCATCATTTGTCCTGGCGATCGTGTTGCACTGATTCTTTGGTATCAACCAGATGAATTTGGTAGCTGCTGACGCTTTGAAGGATTTTGAGGTGAAGTGATTTCTTGTTCTGTTTGAGGAGTAATCCCTCCATCCATCCGGTGTTCCACTCATCCAGGGTCGGCAGGCCCAGAGGGGTATTCCAGATGTCCCTCTACCCAGGAACACTTTCTAGCTCTTCGTGAAGGGGATCCGAAGTGTTCACGGGCCAAAAGAGAAATGTAATCCCACAAGCAAATTCTGGGTCTGGCTCGGCGTCTCCTTCTGGTTGGATGTGTCCTGTAAACACCCTGATCAGAAGCCCGGACCACCTCAGCCGGCTCCTTTTGAAACCCACCTTAAGCCCATCCACCCTACGGAGGAAACGCATCTCCATCGTGACCTCATTATTTCATTTGGAACGTAGATCAACTAGTAAATCAAGAGTCTCACACCTCGGGAGTCGGGTACAATCCTCATATTTCTGTTGTCCATCTAATGTTCTGTTTTCCTGTCACTCGTATCCAAGACCCCGACATACCTCAAACTAAAAATGCATTTTAAGTGGGAATGTAAGAAGTAATTACCTCCATTATCGACTGATTAATCAGTTAATAGTTTCAGCACATGATCTGCAACTCTTCGAGGTTGGATGGTTGGTGTCCTCCAGAAACTCACTTTCTCTCCTGAATTCCAGATGTTGTTGATTTTTCGATCAAAGAAGCAGATATTCTATAACACAACTGTTCACCTTTTGCTCCGATCATCCAACAAGGAGGTTTTTCATGTACACCCAAGTCACCGAATATGAACTGGACTTTGTGGACTTTAAAACCTTGTGTAGCTGCCACACAACAGTAACACAGCAGAGCTCTCTCACAGATCTAGGAGGAGATATTTCCTCTATGACTCTGAGGAGACACTCATCTCCCACCTGCTCCCTCGGCGCTAAGATGCATTAAATGTAAATGATCTCATGTCGTACAGCTGCTGCAGGATCTGTTTCCCTCCCTGCTTTTCTGCAGTTTCTCCAGACAATAAAGAGAGAAGTGAACAGAGATGTTTCTCTCCGTTGCTGCTGAGGAGCTCGGTAAGACAGCAGTAATCTGGGTTATGTGGGCAGCTGCGTTACATAATCACACAGTCTTTATCACAACGATCTGAGCTGATATTAACATTCACACCACATTTAAAATCACGTTAACATGTCGACTTACACTCAGAGCGAGAGAACGGGGCAGGAAGAGAAGTGACCTGCTTAAGACTTCAGCCAGTCAGTCACACGGTTTCATACGAGCAGCTGGTGAGCAGCGTTACATAAGCAGCTTTGATTATTACTAATTAGCATAAAGGGTAACTTAATTAAACAGAAATATCTCACACAGGATGTCGCCTGCTATGAGCGTCGTCATCAGGCTGTTTCTGTTCGGAGCCGGAGCTGCTCGTGTTTTAAAGCTCAAAGTACAAGCGAGCGTCACCGGATGATTTTGCATTTGCTTCTCACGAAACAGTAATCTATTACTGACAGGAAGAGTCTCTCAGAAGACTTCCAAGATTTGATATTTCATGTTTTTGACTTCCACCACTGTGTCTGTTGGTTTATCAGCAGAACTTCTGACGGACGTCCATGAGGCGTGGATGGAGGACGGGTCTGGGCCCAGAGTCGTCCTCCTCTGTGACTGTAAACTGAACATCTTTAGGTTGAGGTAAAAAAAGACATTTTAGGATGATTTCTTGGGAAAAGCTAAACGATATATCAGTTTTACAACCACCACTACTGATGGAAATCTAACTGACGCGGTTCAGGAATAAAAGCTCACAGACGAGTCGATGTTTTAAAGTTTTCTTCTCTGATTTTCTCCTGGATGTTACAGCGACAGGCGACCAAATGAAACGCAACGTTACCTCGAGGAAACTTCTGATCTCTGTGGTTTGAACAGTTCTATAATCTACAACATATTCAGCATTTCTCAGATTGTCGATAAAATAAACTCAAATATCAGTTTTCCACCTCAGTATTCGCAGTATTCTTGGGCTTTGGGGAACACAGGTCGCTATTTTCATCATCATTTTTATGGACCAAAAACAACTGATTGAAATATAATCAACAGATGAATTGATCTGCAGCCCTTCGCTCCACAGTGAAGAATGTTTCAGCAGTTAATAGAACAGCTGAGAGGTCAGACGGCACCCTGGTTCACTGAGGGCAGTCATACACTACAGATTAAATCTAATCCCGTGACCTGTCATAGAAACACATACGTGGGTCTATACATGTGTGTCTGTGTCTTCAACTAAAGGAATTTGTGCCTGATTTCCATCCTCGCTTCAGTGCAGCCTGTTGTTTGCGACAACTCTCTTCCTGGTTGTAATAGTCCTTTAATAAAGTCAGTTTGAGTGTGTTGAGCCTCATGTGCTGCTGTAATCCTTCTCCCCCACTTGTCCCCCTTCCTTTGGTCAGCCTCCCCTTCCTGAGCTGCAGATAGGATCTTAAATATCACGGGACCACGGACACAAAACCACAGTTCAGCCTGGGATATTTTCATTTTCATATTCTTCTTTAAAAGCCATAATCAACAGCGTCTTTGAGGCATTGTTGTTTTAATTCTTTGGTAATGCGCAAGAAGGCGTGAGCTGAAGAGGAAAAAAAACTGGAAAAGCCTCGATGGAGCGAGAGCTCAGAGATGACTTTTTTACTTCCGGGATAAAAAAATGGATTTATCCTCAGTCCTGTTTATCAACCTGACTGCAGCGTATGCCACTTTACTTTATGAACGTAACGTTACAGAGAGGAGAAGAAGAAGAAGAAGAAGAAGAAGAAGAGAGAACCAGAGTCTCTGCTGAGTGCTGAGTTCAGTCAGAGCGTCGCCTGAATTCAAACACTCAGAGACAGACTGGTTTACTGCTAATGTACAGTTCAGTCATCCGTCTGTTTGGGGCAAATCACAACTAATGCAAATAATCACAAATGATCCCACAACATTAAATTCAACAACAACCTAGAGGGCGACCGATATGCAGTTTTTGGGGCTGATTCTGACATCGATATATTGGCCAAAAAAACATATTTTTGATTCATTATTGCCACAGAACCACGAGGCTACGATGAGAATATCTCTGTGGTTCGGAACAGTTTTCAAAACAAACAGAAACAGCTGAACAGCAGCAACTACAACTACCAGGAAGTGCAAAAGTGTGTGGGTCCAGTCTGACGCTTTACGATCCAAGAACCTTGACAATGACCCTGAAGCAGCCACAGGAGAAATGAAAGCCACACAGGGTCAAACTGAGAGCTGATACTGTTGTCATGACAGTGTCGACCGCAGCCACAGCTCAACAATGGACTCGGATCAGACGCAGGACACAATAAGCCAAGAAAAACAGCAGCTCACACCAGTTCTGTCGCACTGAAAACAAGGAGCCTGGCAGAGACGCTCTTTAATTACAGGACGCTGAGCGCTACATGTAGCACCGAGGTACAAAAGCAAGAGTCTCAGTGATGAGTAAGAAGACCCTGCAGGACGTCTGCAGCTGTGTTCTGCACAGTAAACAAACCTGTCGCACTAACTTTACATACAGACCAACAGACGAGACGAGTCAGCAGCAGTGACAACACAGGAGACTGCTGGAAGAGTAAGTTCCACCTTTAATAGACTATAAAATGTGTTTATTTGCAACTTCAGTCTTGTTTTCTGTCCAAAAGATAAAAAGATCCTTGTTGTGCACTCAAGTCTGCATCTTGCAAAACATTTTTATATTTTTGAGTATTTCTGAGGCTCCGAATTTTCATTTCTTCTTCAACTTTCATTCATCCAGGGAGGGTTCGCTGAGAGCCACGTTCTCTTCCTCAGTCACATTCACACACAGTTTCACTGGAGCAGCCGAGGTTCGGGGGCTTGCTCGAGGGCACCTCGGCGGTGGTAATGAGCGAGAAGCAAGTGCAACCAGATTTTTCCTGCCGGTCTCAGGGAGTTGAACCGACAGCCCTCCGGTCACAGGCTCACTTCTCTAACTGCGATTTATTCAGGGATGAATGAGGGGGGCAAACTTCAGAAACCAGACATCAGACTTTCAGTTGTGTTTTCACAGTATTAAGTGGAATAAATAACCCTGCAGGTCCTTATTGAGCTGATGTGACATTCCTCACCTGAGAGCTAACACACTCCGACTCAGTGTGTGGAGAATGAAAACACACTCTGAAGCCATTAGCTCCTCTGTGAGGGACGGCCGGCCTGAATTAACCTAAAGAGAGACATCATCTTGTGATCTGCTTCTTATTATTCATAACTATATCATAAGTGCAGCGCGTTATAAAGGAAATAAGATGAGTGATGTCCACACAGGATTTAACACTCCAACAGGAGAGACTGTTCAGCCGTCAGGATTTAAATGCTGTTTGTCTGCAGGAGGGCGAGAGAGTTCTGACAGGAAACAAAGACGGTGTGTTCAACGAGCTGCGAGGAAACGCTTTTTAACCTCGCAGAGTCAAAGGTCACTTTACGCCCTCTGCCATTAAGTCCACTGTGTGAGTGTGTCTACGTGCATGTGTGTGAGAGTGTGTGTGTGTGTGTGTAGAGTCAATAAGTCAGTGCTGGTCTGTCTGGCAGGAGGTGGACACAACACTGTTCCTGTTCTCCTGACGGCTGGCTGTGACTCAAAAGATCTTTATCGGCAACACAACTATAAGAAATAACAAACCAAAGGTTCAGTTCATTACAAGTATTTATTATCTTTCCAAATTAAAGGAACAGTTCACCCAAACATGTATATTCAGTCCTCCTCTCCTCCTCCTGATGATATAAAGTCAGGTGAAGTGTTGTAGTCTACAGAACAGTTCTGGAGCTTCACAGTAAAACAGAGCTGCAGCGTTCTGCTAAACAAGTGAAGCAGCTGAGACTTGATTTAAAACACAGAAACAACCACAGAAACATCAGATGTCTCCACACAGCTCGTCTGCTGTCTCCAGGTTTTTCATGTGAAATCTTTAGCTGCTGGAGGAGAAGAAACTCCTCCGTTATAAGACGCATCGCGATGCAGACGTGGAAGTTTCTGCATCGATGCAGAGACGGAGCACAACTGAGAGCTGATGCTGGTTGTCAATAAACACTTTATCTGCCATGTGAAGACGACATACTGTAGATCATAACAAACGTGTAAAGTACTGCACTGTCTGTAAACAGCTGTAGTCTGATTTCTGGAAGGACTTAGAAGATTTAAATGATAACAACATTTCGACGTGCAGTGATATAGATCAGTGAGGCGGATGTACACTGAGACGCTTGGTTTGCATACGAATCGCCGACAGTGAGGCCAGTGAAGATTCACACCTCAAGCTAAGCTGCTGAACTCAAAGCGTTAGCACCCGATCTGACGCTGGTGACACATCAACATCTCAGTCTTCACTGTGCGCTCGCAGCTCGGTTCCGTTTAGAAAAACTTTGTTTAGCAGAATGCTTCGACTCTGTTTTACTGTGGAGCTCCAGAAATATTCCGTCGACTACGAGGCTTCACCTGATCTACATCCACATGGAGGGAGGAGGGGATGAGTTTATGTCTTTGGGTGAACTGAAAATAAGGGATGAAGTCGTCACAATTACAGGTTTCAGCTCCCAGATCATTAACATTACAAACAACCATCAGCAACAAGGTCAAAGGTCACAGCCGCAGCTTTTCCTTTCTGCAGCCACAAGATACCAGCAGCAAGTTTTCAGCACACGCTGTGATTTACTCCCAACATCCATCAAACACAGATCCAACGTTCACCTCCTTTCACATTCTTACTGTAGCTGGTGTCTATGAAGGACCGTCCAGGACGACTACAGTTTCTCTCGGGGCTATAAATGGTTGTGTTGTGTATCATGGCGTACAGATAATAACAAGCAGAGCATGTTAGCAGAGCAGGGTCGGGGCTGTGAACAGGAGCAGCAGCAGGGAGTGAAGCTGGGCCGGGCTCAAAACCAAAACCACCGAGAACAACCACGGACCGTAACCGGCGCTGCTATAAAAACCTGGAAGGGTCGCCTCAGATACGAACAGATGCACATAATAACACAGCAGCTACAGCCAGAGGATGGTGTTTACACCCGGAGAGAGTTCGTACACAGAAAATAACACTCGAACTCACAGTCTGAAGAGCGTAAGACAACAATACGCTAATTATAAAGTGCATTATAATGAGGGTTATATACAGCGTGACATGAGAACACTGAGAGAGCAGGACTCACGCGTTGCAGTAGGGTTTCTTGTCGTAGCCCTTGTAGTTCTTCATGTTCAGGGTCATCTTACAAACCTCGCAGTGGAAACATCCTTTATGCCAGTTCTGGAGAAAACACACGCAACATTAGAGTTGCAGCAGAATGAGATTTTCACAGCAAAGTACAAATTCGGTGCTTGAGTGTCTGAACTTTCTCCTTCTCACATTTCCAAAACAGGCTCGTTGTTTTTGTTTGAATGCATTTGAGGGGAATTATGAACATGTCATATCATAGATAGAAGATGCAGGAGGTGGCGTTGCAACTAAGCGAGAGGGCCACAAGACAGTGACACCATTTCAACATTAGTCAGTGTGAAACGACTGGATATTTTTATAAGCAGACATTCGGCTGATTCCAGCGGTTATTGGTGACAAAAACAGGCATTTTAAGCCGAAACAAGATCTTTTCTGAACCTGAAACAAGTTTCAACGTATCCGTGGTTTGCAGAAATGTACGGCGCCAACATTTATTCTGGCGACTGGATTGTAGAGGTGAGAAGTAACGAAGAAAAAACAAACTTCATGACTGTACTTCAGTACATGATCCAGGTATCTGGACTCTGAGGGTCTCTGTTACTTTCTCTCCTGACATCTGAACTTTCTCCTCTCACATTTTCAAAACAGGCTCGTTACTTTAGTTTGATGCATCTGAGGTGAATTATGGATTATTGTTATTTGGCATCATCATCAGACTGATTTTGACCTAACTAACTAAAACAATGCAGAGCTGCTCCTGTATACAAGCAGCTCACAGAACTGAACCAGAACCAGCTCTCCTCTCACAGAACTGCAGTCGTCAATGTGAGCAGATTTATTGTGATTTTCATCTTGTTTACGACCTTTTCTGTTGATGACGTGATTCACTGAGCGCTTTAACAGTGAACTACATGAGGTTTGACTTTAATTAGAACAAACTGACACTTTATTGACTTCACATACAACGTGTGCAGTTCTTTTGTCTCTCTTTGTTCACTCATAGATATTTTCCTGCAGTAAGAACAGGAGGTCCAGCGGAGAGGGCGGGACTTCACCTCTCTGCGGGGAGAAAAGGTGCGTCAGTGTCTCGTATCTCCGCCCGGGTCGCTGTTATTTTCTCGCTTTGCTGCTGCGCTCGGAGGAGGAATGGATGATAATATTTAGGTCACATGATAAGAGCATCTCCGTGACACTGTGCTGAGAACGTTCAGGCCATGTGGCTGAACGTTGGTGAGTTTTGAACCTCGATGAGTTGATTTTAGTTCTGTGTCCCTCTCACAACACGCCTGTCAATCAAACGACAGGGGCGGGACTGTCTCCTTTGTGTTTTGTTGATGATGCGGTTTGACAGCTCGTGTTCACAGAGAGGCAAATGGAAATCTTTCATCGACTAAATATAACTGCAGTCGGGGGCAGGATGAAAACTGACATTTGTTCAGATCTCAGTGTGACAGACTGAAGTCGGTTTCCTGCCAAGCGCTTGTTGTTACAGCTCCAGTTCTGATCGGCCTCCATCTGTCGAGCATTAGGAGTATTCGAATCTTCAGAGTGTGAATCGGCACTAAATTATCTGTTTGAGTTGTTAATGTGGTCATATGCCTTCCGTATTAATCCTGTGTTTGAAACGTGCTGGGTTTAATTTCTGCCGTTAGGGGGGCCGCAATCAAAACAACGGAAACATAAGACAGTTTAGCGACGTCGTGAAGTAGCGTGGGATCATGGGAGTCCTCCGTCTTAAAGCGAAACTCTCGCCAAAATGCAAAAGAGGCTTTTTTTTGTGAATGTAAATTAGTCAAACCTTCGTGTAAAAGCATAATTACGATGAAAAAGGCACCTTAAAGATTTACCGTATTGTCATTTTCGTGTCAAACACATTTTCAATGGGGGCACTTTTAAGATAGCATCAAAATCTCTGTTCTTAAAACAGTAAGAAGTCTCGACACAACATGAAACTTTGCTGGTAGCATCACCAGGGTCTCTACACATGAACACCAGCACTGACAACATTGTTTATGTACACAGAGTTACTAAAAAGAAAGTTTTTGAACAGCTCATGTTAGCAGCAGCTTGTTCCACTTGCCGCCGTCATGGCAGACAAAAAGTGTCGACTCCCGCGTGCGACCTGACAGGCAGGAGAGTAATGCTGGACCTCCGACCTGTCTGATCGCACTCTTTCATCGTAATTATGCGTTCACACGAAGGTTTGACTCATATACGTTCACAAATAAAGCCTAGGATGCATTTTGGCGAGAGTTTCACTTTAAAAGAAATGCCACTGCTCCTAGTCTGACGTGACTCAGGCACAAACGCTCCAGACGAGGTGATGTTTTAGTTTTAAACAAGCGACCGACTGAACGTTATTCGGTTGGTCGCCAGCTGGAACGCTGTGGTCGTTTTTAATGCAGAAATGTCACAAATTATATTCTAATTGTAGTGAAAGAGCACGGCGTTTAAAACTCTCGTAGGAACAACTTTTTCATAGTGGCCAAGCTGGAAATGACCACGTCAGGTGATGCACAGACTTCACGCCTACCTTAGATTTTATTCCCACTTGGAATTTGGTTTCTGTGTCTTTGTAGCTAAAATGTGAAAGCAGTGACACCTCGTCCGCAGAAGTCCGGATTAAATGAGCTTTTGTTGGACACAGCAGCCAGTTTCTCGCCCTCACACGCTCCTTCTCACTTTCTCCATTCCCTTCTTTGTTTCTCTGCCAGCCTCATCCTCTCTAAACGCCGCCTCTCACATTGTCTCAGCTCAAGTCAGGAGATAAACCGTGCTGCTTCTGACAATCTGGGTCCTTTTGCTTCACTTTCACAAGCAGCACACAGTATTTGCTAACAACTCTGTGCAATGGGAGCCTTTTCCTGATGAAACGCGGGAGCTGATATCATGTTCAGTGCCCACATGCTGTTGTGTCATCGGACGCCTCATAGAACAGACAGTGAATGCATGAGACTGCTGAAGATGAATAAATAATTTATCACCATTATGCAACAGAATATTACAGCGGTGTTACCATGCAAACACAGACATCAAAAAACACTGGCAAAAAAAGGCAGAAATGTCTGGATGTTACTATCATGTGATTTTTGTGACTATTTAAGGTGTTTTAATTTGTATTTGTTCACGTGTTTCTTTCTCTTTAATAACAGCTCATTCTATAATAACCCATTTGTAGCATATTTATACTTTATGTACATAAATACCATCAAAAATATAGGGACAGAAAATACAAAAGGAGGGAAACTGATCGTACAGAAGACTGTACTGACAATTTGAATGGTGAGATCATAATACAGGAAATAAAATGTCTATTAAAAGTCACGATACGCTGATTATTGTGTTAAAAAATGTTGACATTTAAGCATTTTAATTGTTTTTCACATTTATTTCTTATCTATTTTTGCACATAACTCATAATTTTTCAGCGTATTTGTATTGATTTTCATCTCTTCTTTTCACTTCAGCTTCTGTGTTTTTTCTCGATGTTCTTGCTCATTTATGTCTCTTTATATATCCACATTTATTTTCTCATTCTTGTGCAGATGTGTTTGTTTCACTGGCTGAAGAAAAATATATCAAAGCAGCTTTTCATGGGCTAAACTACTGAGATAAAGTGTGTTTAATTAAACATACACCCACATCTTATGAGGTTAAATCACTAATTTAATCATGATTATGGGTTTAACATCGTGTAAATGAGTATCAACTAAATCTAAATAATAGATTAGTGGACAGAAAGACAATTAATGCTGCTTTTGCTGTATTATTTGGTGTGACGCCGAACTATTCCTATTTCTATAGATGTATTAGTTTGTTTTACGATTTAAACATCTTGAAGTGGATATTTCTGTGTCTAACAGTCTGATGCTCTGCTGTGGAGGTGTTTTGAGCTGTAAACCAGGTGAAAGGCGTGTTTCTTCCTCCACCTGCGTCTCCAACAACTTCACCCATCTTGTGATCCACCTCCACTTTGAATTTAGATGTGCGCCACTTTGTCGGTTTTATCGGACTTATGTAACCTAACTGCATTTATGTGGAGGATTAAAAACACACCTGAGTGTTTCTCCTTTTCCCTCCTTTTCTCTACAAAGTGCTCACCTTGTCCAGGCAGCTCACTTTCTCCGTCGGGTAGACGATCTTCCCACAGCGGGCACACTGAGGGTTCATCCTCCAAACCTCCGCGGGGCTCCAACGGCTACAGTCCACTCGTTACCCCGAGGTGTAGTTAAGGGAGTCCGGACCGAGAGTCCCACGAGTCCCCGCTGAGCCGCTCTTCAAAAAGCGACACCGCGAACTGGAGCGAAAGAGGCTGAGAATGTGTCAGAGAGACGCCGTCTGTGCTGCCTCACTCCGCGGCTCACCGTCCGGTCTGAAGCTGCCTGATGATGCTGCGCCGGGACCCGCCGCTCCACCGGCTACAAGCTAGCAGCAGTTAGCCGAGAAGAAACCGGAAGTTCACCAGAGGAAAACAGGAAGTGGCTTCACGTGCCGATCAAAACAGACACACACACACAAAATGAAATATAATTCAATTGCTAAAACAAATCTACTAAAATAAAGTGACTAAAATCACACAGAAATAAAACAAAATAAAATAAATAACATGGCGGGAGTTAGCGAGGAAGAAACAGGAAGTTCACCAGGGAGTGACTTTATGTGTTGTTCAAAACACACACAAACAAAAATAACATTAAATGACAAAAAAGAGACTATAATAAAATTACTAAAATAGAAAAAAAAAAAAGTCCAAATGAATTAATTAAATCAAATTAAATTACGTGTCTAGGTCTCTCAGTCTAGGAGGTACAAAATACCTAAAAATTAAATTACATTAAATGATTAAAATTAAGTGACTAAGATAAAGTAGCAAAAAATAAAAATGACTAAGGTAAAATAAAATAAAATAAAATAGAATAAAAAAAAACAAAACAAAATCCTGGGAGTTAGCGAGGAGGAAACAATAATAACAGTAATAATAATAACACTTAATAACTATTCCTTTGTCGTGCAAATATGAATATAAAATAGTTTGTATACAATTAAATTAATACAAGAAGATTTTTTTTTAAAAACACACATTTTCAACTTGAGTTGTTTTTAGAAGCACCTTTATTGTCAACAGGTAGATCCGATGATACAGAATCAATATAGTGTGCAAAATATTTTTTTCTTCATTTCGTCTTTTCCACTCACCCACATGAAACAACAAAACTAATCAATGTAGTAGTTAAAAATATCAAGACACACCATGAATTAATCACTGTGTTCTGAGCAGGACACTTTAGGCTACTTTGTGGACAAACTTATGTAATAGTTGGTGACTTACTGGCCAACATATTGTATGTTCTGATACAAACAGACAGACCCAACTGTCACAAATATGACATAATATCCAAACATATTATACAGAAACAGTATTTAGTGATGGAACATTCAGTAACTGTCATCTGTGCCAACTGTTGTACTGTGAGGTTTATAAAAAAATAATTTTCTGTTCTTTTCTGTGATGGCTTAATAAGCTTATTTATCTGTGCAGTATTTAAACTAGAGCTGACATTCACTCTGACCATCAACAAGCAAATGTCTCCACCTGCTGGCTGATGAAGGGATAAAATCATTACAAGAGGTTTTTTTCACACGCTGAGGTAGATGATTTACTGCATGACAGCTGAAAAACATTTCACAGACATTTACAGAAAGAAATACAGCAGCATTGAAACACAAAAGTCAAGTAAGATAAAATGACAACAAACATCAAAAGTGGATGAAAATGAAACATGTAAATCATCAGTGACCTGCAGTAACAAAGACAACAATCATGGAGGCCACCAGGTCAACAGGTTCTGCCTGCATCACCTGTTCGTTCACATCAGTCCAAGATGTTCACAGAGGAACGGGTCGAGCTCACAGAGGAACTCGATCATCTCTGAACTGGCAGCTTCACCTTTCATCCTCACTGTGTCGATAACTAAACGAGCTTTGTCTCCTCTGTTTTGCATCTCGTCCGCTGACTCCCTCTCAGAATCAATCAGAACCTTTTTCTCAAACAGTTTGTCCAGCAGACTCTTGAGAACAGGTCCTGATATCCCCTCGATGAAGCTGCTGCGTATGTCAAACAGCTTCTGGTGTGAAGGCAGATTCAGAGCGCTCCGTCCACAGGACTTTGTTAGTCCAGCTGATGAAAGACAAACTCGTCTCTCCCAGACACTGTGTCTGTTGGTGTCTCTCAGAAACAGTTTAATATGTTTCAGGATTTTCTCCAAATCCACCTGGAATGATGTAAAGTAGTTGTCATAGTTGTCACTGTGAAATTTTGCTGTTGTTGGTTGAACTAGAACTGAGTCGTCTTCAGGACAAGTGGACAGTGTGTATTTCTGCTTTGGCAGCAGCTCACAGTCTGGGGACGTCTCTATGTAGAGCTCATCTCCTACATGTTTCTTTCTTGTGCGTCGCACATCACTGAGCACGACGTTACCTGGTAGCATCAACACATTGAGGAGAGATTCAACATCAGGATAATTTGGAGGCCTGTAGAACAGCAGAACCAGCGCTCGGACCGGTTCTGGAGGTGAATCTTTATCCTTGATGTTACCATAACCAGAAAACCCTGAGATGTTGATGATCACATGAGTGTCTGTTACCTTATGAGGGGCGATGAACTCGATGCCCTCATCATTCAGGTGAGCGACTGACAAGAACTGACATCCAGCTGTGGATGGGATCTCACAGTGTGGGAGATGAAGCCGACACACAGACTTCTGCTGACATTTGATGTCAAACAGGGGTCCTGCAGGCTTCTTGTGATGTTGGGCCAGTAGCCTCCTGTCCCAAGAGACAATCCTGTAAACCACGTCCCCTTCTCCCTCCATGTGGAACACCAGGCCCGTCACACTGCACTGGTACAGGCCCGGGCAGGAGCACAGGAACCGGTAGCTTTCATCGTCCTCATCAACAGTGATATCAGGTGTGAACTCCTCAAAGCTGCTTGTTAACAGCATGTCAGGTAAGCTCTGTGATGGTCTGAAGGTCTGGTTCTCTGCACAGCTTCTCTGACTCAGTGAGGGAACGCTGTGAGAACGAGGCAAACAGCTGGAGCCTCTTTGACTCCAACCAGGATCTGAGGACAGCTGGAGGTGAGGACGGGTCGGCTGGGTGTTTGTGACTGAGGAGATCACAGCTGTAACAGGTGCCTCCATTTTAACCAGGGAGTCGCTGTCACCTGCTGCCTCACATTCAGGCGGCTGAGGCTTGACATTTATATTTTCTGCACTTCCTGCAGTGTTGACAGAGCTGTAGCTCGAGAAAACATCATCCAGCTGTTGTAACTCTTGATCTAAGGTGAATAATTCTGCAGGAGACTGAACCCTGAAGTCTTTTAGTTTAAGCAGGAGTGGACCAGCTGACGCAACCGAGTTATTCTGTGATATAATCTGTTGCTCCATTTCCTCCAGAGCACGCTGGTCACTTCCATGATTCCTTGTGAAATTATTCAAATGGTGGAGTAGATGGTGAAGTAAGACGTGGAGTAAAAAGGGGAGTAAAGAACAAGCTATGCGAATGTTATTCCAACTGCGCAGTAAGATAACGTAGGGAATCGGGGGAGTAGGTTCCAGTGCACACATCAAATGGATAGGACTGTCTTCCTGGAGTCTTTCCTGGAGTTCATCTGCTATAGTATAGATCACCTGTCCAAGATGCCTTACATCAGGAGAAGGGGTTACAATTTGATGTAACTCATCTTTAACATACCTGGAGCTGGACATCTCTTTATTATATTTTCTGTTTCCAGGGTAAAAAAAGACGGGAAAGGAAGGAGATCTGTAGACGGGAGGCCTGGGGAACACACAGTGGAGCGATTCTTCCACAGTTCCTCTTCTAACAGGCAGCCGATTCTTCGAACGTGTCAGCAGGTTGCTTGAAGGGATTTCTGCTCCCGTCTTTTTTCTGAGCCCTGAAAACACAAAGCAGAAAATGTCACATTATTTTCACTCATAAATCACCAATCAACTGTTTAACTCCAAACACTGTGATTGTAAAGAGTCTAACACTCCTTCAAGAATCCATAACATGTGCTGGGGTTAAATTAAGGATCCACCAAAATTAATACTGACATATTCTCCACTTTACAATGAAATATGAATCATCTGGATCAATCTGGAAATAAAGAAAATCACTGCATTTCTCTTGAACAGTCAAACTGACAAGACGTTTTGTGGAAGATTGTCAAACCACGTTTAGACAACATGAGTCAGCAGATTTTTACTAACTTGTGGATTCCATGCCAGCTCCAGTCCACGCTGTCGTCAAGGCAACAGGAGGACAAACCAAATACTGAGATGTTCTTCAGCTTCATGGGAGCTCAGAGCCGCAGGGGAGCTTCGGACCGGGATGGTTGATTCTGTAAAAAGCTGCATGCAGCAGAGGGCAAGCAAAATCAAATCATGCAGGTTTTACACCAACTTGTGGAGCCAGCTCAAGTCCATGCAGTCATTAAAGCAGATAAGAGATTCTGACATTTTACATAAACATGTTTCCAGAGGAACTACACACAACCCTGCTGGAAAAACCAGTATAGACCAGCACCAAAACACAACGTATGCTGGTGTTGCCAGTGACTGGTCACTAATGAGCATAATGTGTTTTGGTGCAGAAAACACCCCAGACTCCCTTGACAAATCGTGTGAATCTAAGAGTTATTGCATCACGAGGAGAAACTAAATTAATTGTGTGTAACAGCTACGTTAATCATAAATCATTGGCACCTTCTTGTTAATTCGGCATTACATAAAATACATTAAGATGTTTCTTTCCTTGTACAAACTTACAGTTTGTCACAGCATCGCTGTAAAAGCCTCCTTCCATGTCTGATGTCCGTCTTACCGGCCAACAGCTGATTGAATTCACCGTTTCAACTGATTTCAACATTTACACCAAATCAATCAAAGAATATAAAACACTGACGTCTAAAATGTCAAATGTTACAAACACAGTAAAAAGTCAGTGGAAAAAGTCACCAGACTCCGTTGAAAAAACGCTAAATTTTGAGACTCGTTGCTGTAGGAGGAACTGTGTAAAGTTTGTGCAGAGCTGTTTACGACACATTTAACTTTTTCAACATGCATGTTGATTCGGCAAACGTTTTACATGAAGATATTTCTTTGTACCCGTTTGTTCCCGTGTTGAATGTGTTATATTTGCAGAAAGAACGAGAAAAAGAAATCACACAGCTGCTTCTGCTCACAAAGATCAGATCCTATCTCTGTATATACAGATATACATATATACATATACTTCTTATGTGTGTATTTTAATGACTACCTGTTCCTCCTGTGTGACGCAACCGTCCGTTCTGAACGCAGCAGACTCCTTTTTGTCGGAACGTCCTCAGAGAGCCTGAAGAATAAAACTTGGGTTAATGAACGGTGATGTTCGATCACGGTACTGTAGAGTTTGAACCCATTCTAGACGGTCTGATTGGAGTTCTGCCACAGCCCGGCTCGGACTTCCTCATTTCCCTGTTCGTGTAAACGCTCCACCTTCCGCTGACACGCCTGCACCAACAGGGCCGGAGCCAGGATTTTAGAAATACTGAGGTCATGTCCCACCACCAAAACCCACCAGAACATTAGACTCAACTTCCAGCAGAAGACAAAGAAGAAGTTACACATGTGGCCAATGTTGAGTTAAATGTATCAAACTGATTTAATCTTATTTCTATGCTAAAGACAACAGTAACACTTTATAATAACCATTATTAATACATTGTAAATTTATAGTTAATCAAACTTTAGTTAACAGTTATTTCACTGTTAAGAAGCAACAAAATGCTTTATAAACCATTTATTTGCAGTTGTTTATTGGAAAGTTGCAATTTATGTTCATAAAATGTTTAATGCTTAATAGATAGTGTGTAGTTTATTTATCAACATGATTTGGATGAGTTGCAGCTGATGTCTTTACTCTTTACAATTATCTAACAAATGTTTTACGAATCATTTCATTGTTTCTTAACAGTGAAATTAAGTAAATCTAATTAACTTTACATTTACCATTTGTTATTGATCATTATCATAAAGTTACTATAAAGTATGAAGTTTTTGTTATATTTGCTAAAATTGTCATTATGATCTGACGGTAGAATCAGATACTGGTCAGCTGTCTGTGGCTCCACCCAGTGGCCATGATTGATTTGGAGGAATCCGCCACTCTTAGTACAACTAATCAGAGCCGAGGGGAGTCTGAGAGGTGTAAATCATTCCGATGCATACCTGCTGGCAAAGTGTCTGCTCTTACCTGGTCAGATAAGCTTCAGCTCAAATTGTAAACAGTGGTGGAGAACAGACAACAACAACAGAGCTGAAGAATGCCCCGCCATTGCCCACATCAAAGAGAAGAAATAAGAAGACTGATGAAGAAAAGCAGAATAAAAGCAAAGAAGTGGACCGAGCCAGAGAGAAAACGAGGATAAACATCAGCGCGTCATTTCAGAGGTGGAGGAGCTGCAGGATCTGTGAGGACTTTTCTACTGGACAGGTGAGGACTCCTGCTGGATGTATGGTTCATTCAATGATTTAACCACACGGCTAAGATGGCGGCAGTTACAGTAATACTTGCAATAGTGTATATATCGCTATGTTGCTGTCGAGCTACGTAGCTTGCTGTTATATATAGCTTGTTAGCTTGTATGCTAACTCTGATGTTTAGCTTTGTCTGTATGGCTGATGCTTCAGAAAGGCAGCATGGTGATGATGATTACCTGATTGATTACCTGTTAACTTTGTATACAGAGATGTGAAGAATATTGTCTGTTACTCAGGTTACTACAGTGACTCTGCGTGAAGCACTCGTCACTGTAATTTAGTTGTATTGGTCAGAAATAGAACAGTCAGGGCCTATGTTGCAGTTGTTATTTTGAATGCGCCATCTTGGCGTCCTCTGTTACCATGGTTACAAGCATGCTCGTGCACGGCAGGCTCCTCCTCTGTGGGAGGGGCTTAGAGGGCCTGACCTGGGAGCGGTATCATTCAAAGTGATGTTCAAATGTCATTATGTAAACTAAAGGTGTTTTATGGGTTTATCCTTTAACACCGTGTGTAACCTCAGCACTCTCTCACTCCGACACATACGAGTCCAGTTATTGTGGTTCCGTCACCCCGCTGAAAACTCACAGCAAGATCTCCCCCGACAGGAAAACGAAACCGAAAGTGTTAATATAGTGTTTCCATGTCCTCCCCCCTTCACTCACCCAACAGTCTGCTGTGGAAACGTGGCAGTTACCGACACACATGAGCAACACTGATGCGGGAATCTGTGCTTAAAAGTCCGCCTGCGTCCTCCGACAAGATCCAGCGAGGGACTGCAGCTGTCCGAACCGACCGGTGAGGAGAACACACCGAACCCAGAGAGACTCCTGAAGCCAGTAAGAGACAACACACACACACACACACACACACACACACACACACACACACACACAGGAAACGCCGGACACAAAAACTTCACAGACTTGTATTTTTACAGGATGACTTTGTCTCTGGTCATGTGACAGATTAGAGAGAACTGGTCTCTGTTAACTGGTCCGCTGAACGCGTCTGTGGTTGTAAACTGTTTTTTTCTTGTTCCTGTTTCCTGTTTCCATTTTTTTTTCCGTAACAACCAGCAGCTTTGATACAGCGACCAAACACAGATCAGCTGTGTTCGGACAGAGACAAAATGAACAAAACATCACTTCCTGTTTGCATGAAAACCACAGAAGCATTCAGCTGACAGTAACATCAGAAGTCAGCTGAGTACTGAATACATTTCATTTAAGTGTTTGAGTCTCTGAGTTCTGGAATAGTGTGGTCAAAGTTTAAATGTTAGAAAAGGAGAACATTTTCAGACGTCTTGCTCTTTTTAAAGTGAACATTTCTGTAGAATTACAGAAAACATAAATGTAATTAAACAAAACTTATAATTCTATAAATGTAATTAAAGTAGTATTTGAGGAACAACAGCTGCTTCCTAAAGTCTTATCACAGGTTTCCACTCGTTCAGATGCCGACATGATGGTATGAGACGCATCTTCACTGTCCGTGATCGATAAATTATTGATTATCAACAGTGTCATGTGTGTCAAACATTTAAGATGTGTTTTTAAAATATAAAACAACTTTTAATGGATTTTAATCCTCTCATTTTCAATCCTCTGCTTCATTTTAGGTTCTGGGACCAGAAGAAAAACACAAAGCTGATTTAAAAGTTTCTATTTGAGATGAAGTTGTAAAAAGGAAAAGAAGAGATGGAGCAAACAGAGGGAGCGTCTCCTCCTCCTCCTCCTCCTCTTCCTCCTCCTCCTCCTCCTCTCCCTGCTCAGCATCATGCAGACTGTGGTGAGAAGTCAGATGATACACCAGAGACTGAGAAGGAGGAGCTGACAAAAGATGGAGAAGAGTCGTTACGCAAAAATCAAGGAGGTCAAACTTCTGTCTCAGAGAAACAGATGACTGCAGATGAGAAGTGTTCAGAGGAAGGTGTTCAAGATGAACTGCCGAGACAAGAAGCCAGCGGTTTGCCTCATAGAACTTTCTCTTTCCCTAATCTCAGGTCATCCAATTTGATCAGGGGGGATGGACTTTGTGTTTCTTCACTCAAAAAAAGAGAAGTAGGGTCCAGACGTAGAAAAAAATCAAGAGGACAAGTGACTCACAATATACCACCTTCCCCAGGCCCATCTACATCAAACTGGTATGATGTCCCCAGTATACATGAACTGGCAGCGTGTATAGGATGTCCTCCCTCTCCTTACATCCCATCCCATTCCTCTAGTTTTGATTCAACTGAGTTAATCCTTAGAAACAGTAAGAAAACGTATCCGACTGCAGCGGATCCTACACCAGGACACATTCTGGATGATGCCAGGGGAACTGAGCTGCCTGCAACAGATCCGCTCATCTTTCAATCTCTCCAAAGCAACAGAGATTCAGACTCTGCTGCATGTTATGACAGAGAAAAGGGAGTTCAGTTATCTGGCAGCACAGTGGGAGGTCATGACAATCCGCAGAAAAAAGAAGTCACCAGTTGGCCGTACAGAATTTCCTCCGATTTGTCTTCCCCTGTTTTGGGGTCATCCATTATGTACAGGGGGGATGGTCTTCCTTCTCCTTCACAAATATATCCAAACCACACTGTTGTCCAAGGATCCAGAACTGCGGAAAAATCAACAGGACAAGTGCCTCTCAATTTTCTACCTTACCTCATCCCGTTAGATGTTTCCCCTTTTCCTCCGCCTACATCAAACTGGAATAATTTCCTGAGTCAATGTGTATCATCTCCTTCTCCTTCCATCCATCCATCCACTGGACATTTACCCACCATCACCATCTCATCTACTGCAGCAGATCCTTCACCAGGACACAGTCAGGATTACACCAGGGGAGCAGCCAGTCCATGGAAGCCAGTACTTTTGCCCCATGCTTGTTTGCTGTCTGCTTCCAGTTCAACACAAATACACTCTGTCCCTGAAAAGCCTGGCGGTAGTGCCAGAGAAGAAATGTCTCCACTTGTTACTGCTGGGAACTTCCCTCACCTTCAACAGTTTTCACCTCACCGTTTTGAAGCAATGGATCTGTCTCATGGCACACGCTCACTGAGTCAGAGACCCTCTGCAAAGAACAGCACCTTAACACAGGGTGAAAACTTGTCTGTGATGCCATTAGACTTATCTATGAAGCGTATACCTAAAGTGGACATGCGCAGTCATGTAAATCCCAAACCACAACAGGTGTGGCCAGCAGTGCTTGTCATGACAAACCCAGGTGAAAACTTCACACAGGGTGAAAACTTGTCTGTGATGCCATTAGACTTATCTATGAAGCGTATACCTAAAGTGACTGATGATACTGACTCCTCTGACTCTGATTGGGACACTTCTGAACACAGCAAATTAAAGTCAGCCGTGAAACATAAAAGAAAATCAAAAATCCACAGCTCCAGAAGGAAGAAGAAACATAAGAAATCTTCCCCTTGTGGTGCTTCTCCTGTTGTTTCCTCTGACTACACGTTAGCTCAACCTTCACCTGGTCCACTCAGAGAAACAGTGATAAAGATTCACTCCACTGCAGCAGGTGCTACACCAGGACACAGTCAGGATGATACCAGGGAAACTGAGCTGCCTGCAACAGCTGGTCCATCCACCCCTCAACACTCCCCGGCTTCCGATGACTCTGATTTTTGTTTTTTTCAGATCAACAGTCCTGAGGAAGATGACAGCTGGAGCTACAGCCATGATGACTACACAGCAGAAAGTAGAGAAAATAGATATGAGATAATGTCTGTGAAGTCTGAAAACGCGTCAGGAGCTGAAAGTGATGCACAGCTGGAAATGGAGACATCTCTAACAGGTGTGTCCTCATTCACAAACAACTGGACAGCGGTGTCAGCATGTCCATCTCCCCTTCAACTACCAGACTTCCAGGTTCAGTCAGAGTCGTCCCTCTGCAGTCCGGATTTAGAATTCGATAATCTCTTCTCTAGCTTCTTCTCTACAGTCCACACTGCAGAAAGTGGAGAAGTTATAAATGTCAAGCTTCAGCCGTCTGAATGTGAGGCAGCAGGTGACAGTGACTCCCTGGTTAAAATGGAGGCACCTGTTACAGCTGTGATCTCCTCAGTCACAAACACCCAGCCGACCCGTCCTCACCTCCAGCTGTCCTCAGATCCTGGTTGGAGTCAAAGAGGCTCCAGCTGTTTGCCTCGTTCTCACAGCGTTCCCTCACTGAGTCAGAGAAGCTGTGCAGAGAACCAGACCTTCAGACCATCACAGAGCTTACCTGACATGCTGTTAAAAAGCAGCTTTGAGGAGTTCACACCTGATATCACTGTTGATGAGGACGATGAAAGCTACCGGTTCCTGTGCTCCTGCCCGGGCCTGTACCAGTGCAGTGTGACGGGCCTGGTGTTCCACATGGAGGGAGAAGGGGACGTGGTTTACAGGATTGTCTCTTGGGACAGGAGGCTACTGGCCCAACATCACAAGAAGCCTGCAGGACCCCTGTTTGACATCAAATGTCAGCAGAAGTCTGTGTGTCGGCTTCATCTCCCACACTGTGAGATCCCATCCACAGCTGGATGTCAGTTCTTGTCAGTCGCTCACCTGAATGATGAGGGCATCGAGTTCATCGCCCCTCATAAGGTAACAGACACTCATGTGATCATCAACATCTCAGGGTTTTCTGCTTTCGGTAACGTCAAGGATGAAGATTCACCTCCAGAACCGGTCCGAGCGCTGGTTCTGCTGTTCTACAGGCCTCCGAATGATGCCGATCTCACATCATTCCTGAATGTGTTGATGCTTCCGAGGAACGTTGTGCTCCGAGATGTGCGACGCACCAGAAAGAAATTAGTAGGAGATGAGCTCTACATAGAGACGTCCTCACACTGTAAACTGCTGCCAGGGCAGGAATACACACTGTCCACTTGTCCTGAAGACGACTCAGTTCTAGTTCAACCGAAAGAAGCTGAATTTGATGAGGAGTCCTATGACAACTACATCCCATCATTCCAGGTGACATTAAAAACTGTCATCTTAAATATGAAGGTGCTTCTGAGAGACACCAGCAGCTCTCACATTGTTTGGGAAAGAGAGGTTTGTCTTCCATCTGCTGGAGTAAAGAGACTCTGTGTGCAGGGCCGCTCAGACCGGATTCTGAAGGACATACGCAGCAGCTTCATCGAGGGGATATCAGGACCTGTTCTCAAGAGTCTGCTGGACAAACTGTTTGAGAAAAAGGTTCTGATTGATTCTGAGAGGGAGTCAGCGGACGAGATGCAAAACAGAGGAGACAAAGCTCGTTTAGTTATCGACACAGTGAGGAGGAAAGGTGAAGCTGCCAGTTCAGAGATGATCGAGTTCCTCTGTGAGCTCGACCCGTTCCTCTGTAAACATCTTGGCCTGACAGCCACCTGAATCAACAGGAGAGACCGTCAGAACATGTTGACCCCAAACCCATTTTCCCAGAACTCTGATCTCCTCCCAAACCCTGAACTTCAACTTCAATCCCAGTACCCTGAGTTTAAATTTGGCGTCAGAAATCCAAGCCAGGAATCCTGACCTTAAATACAGAGCTCTGACTTCAATCCCTGTACTCCAACCTTTTTCCTAGAACTCTGAGATTCCTTCCAAAATTCTGACCACAATCCCAGAAGCCTGAGTTCAAAGTCAGAATCTGGAGGAATCAATCAGAACTCCAAGTCCAAAACCAGAACTCTGACTTCAATCCTTAAACTACAACCCTTTTCCGAGAACTCTGTCTTCTTTCTCAGAACTCTCAGTTCAAGGTAAGAATTAGGAGCAAAAAATCAGAAGTCCACACCCAAAACCAGAACTCTGAATTCAATCCCAACATTCTAACTCTTTTCCCAGAACCCCTGCTTCTTCGTTAGAACTCTGACCCCCTCTCACCACACTTCACACTTAAACCCAGAAATCCAAATTATTTTTCCTAGAAGTCTGAATTTCCTGAACTTCTTTACCAGAATTCTGACCTCAAACCCAGAACCCAAACTTTTCTCACGGAACTCTGATCTTCCTCCCAGAACTCCGACCCCAAACCAAGAACCCCGAGTTCAAATTCAGAACTCTGAGAACAAAAGACAGAATTGTAGATATGGACAGTTTTTAAATGTTGAATCTATTGAATATGTTTTTAACTGATGAATCTTTATGACCTTTTTAACCAGATATCTTGAACACAGTCTGTTTCATTGTTTTTATGATGTTTATCACCTGATTCTTTGATTTCTGATGTTTGATTTCAGCACTTTTGTCTGTTTATTTTCTTACATTCTGTGTTTGTTGCTGTCGTGTTGCTTTCTGTAAAGTCCTCAACAAGAACCAGGAGTCATTAAATCTGAACTCCAGCTAAAAACTAATGGGACTCCTCAGGTACAGCAGGTACAGTGTCTGTATTCAGGTCGCCCTTTTATTTAGATGTCACTTATTGTCAGTAGTGTCAGTAACACTGTGACTCTGCAGGTGAGTCACATTGATTCCAGGTGAGATCATGACCTCATGTGGGTGAAGAGAAACAACACTTTTCAGCCTGGTGTGAGTCTGTAATTAATCTTAAAGGAACTTAATGTCCCTCCTCTTGTTCTGTTGTACAATAAATGATCTCATCTTACTGTGTCTCAAAATAACAGCTGTCTTCAGGTGATGTTATACCTGCATCAGCCAGCAGGGGGAGTCACCTGCTGACACACAAGCACATGTTTCTGATTTTATATCATGTTTATGTATGAATGTAAAACTCAATATCATTTGTTACTCTGACATTGTTTGAGTCTCAGGTGTTGGATGATTTGTTTCTAGTGGGTGAAAAAGGAACAAAGAAATGAAGAAATCATGTTTCTGTGCTGTGTATCATTGTTACTGTATCACTGAGTATTCATGTGAATAAAATACTCTGAATATTGAAACTGACGTTGGTCTAAAAGTGAATTTTTTGTTGGACTGTAAGATTCAGATTTGTCTCATTTTGGATACAGAAGAATTTACATTCATGACCTTAAATTTAATATTTCTAAAACTGAATTTAAGACATTTTAAGGCAGTTTAAAGGACTTTTGCTGTCATCAGACCTACAGGAGGATTTATTGGTGTATCATGGCTGTTTTAAGAGATTTGTAGCTGAGCATTGAAGTCATTAAGTCATTAAGTGATATTTAGATATCAGGTCTGTTTGTTGAGTTTCTGCTTGGCTGGTCTGAACAAACAACAGCTGGATGAAAATCTCTCAGCAGGTTTAAATTCTGTTGTGCCGAATAATTCATCCACCTCTTAAGTTTCTTCATCAACAATGATGTGAAACAGTTACCGGCTCACCTTCTGGACTGTTGTGACTGAAACTGGAGAAGTTCACATTCAGTAACACTCATCTATCCTGAAAACACACATGGACCAACCTCTTAAGTTTCATATCAAACCCTTTAGTTTAAACACTGTTTCTGGTTCATATTTCTGGCTCGTTTAACTGCAAATCCTGGCAGATAAATGGACAAAAATGTCTTTTTCAGCACTTGAATGAACCATTTTTGCTCGTCATTGTGAATATCAGGTCACAGTCAGGACACTCGAAACAAACTGTGACAGTCTCACCAGCTCAAACTTTATTTGACTGAATGTATCTTCGACAGACAAGTTTCAGCCTAATGACAGATGTATGACTGCACATTAAATTAAACATTAAACGTCTAATACTGACGCTTCGTGTTGGTAGGTCGTAATCTTTAGACAGCATCAAGTACCAAACAGCACGCTAACATCAAACATACGAAGCGTCAGTGATCAGTCAGAATCAGGTGGTGAACAGCATAAAAAACACAGTCTGCACTCAAGATATCTGGTTTAAAATGTAATAAAATCATTCATTCATTTAAAATGATGAACTCAAATTCAACATTTAAAAACTGTCCATATCTACACTTCATCACAGATCTGGGAAAAGTTTGAGTTCTTGAAAAAAGGAGATTAAATCTGAGGTCAGGATTCTAACTTGGTCTTAGAATTCTGATAGGAAGGTCCGAGTTCTAGGAAAAAGGTTTTGGAGTTTAGAGATTGAAGTCAGAGTTCAGAGTTTGAGCTCAGATCAGTTTCTAACCAGCAGACTCTTGAGAACAGGTCCTGATATCCCCTCGATGAAGCTGCTGCGTATGTCAAACAGCTTCTGGTGTGAAGGCAGATTCAGAGCGCTCCGTCCACAGGACTTTGTTAGTCCAGCTGATGAAAGACAAACTCGTCTCTCCCAGACACTGTGTCTGTTGGTGTCTCTCAGAAACAGTTTAATATGTTTCAGGATTTTCTCCAAATCCACCTCAAATGATGTAAAGTAGTTGTCATAGTTGTCACTGTGAAATTTTGCTGTTGTTGGTTGAACTAGAACTGAGTCGTCTTCAGGACAAGTGGACAGTGTGTATTCCTGCTTTGGCAGCAGCTCACAGTCTGGAGACGTCTCTATGTAGAGTTCATCTCCTACATGTTTCTTTCTGGTGCGTCGCACATCACTGAGCACGACGTTACCTGGTAGCATCAACACACTGAGGAGAGATTCAAAATCTTGACCATTCGGAGGCCTGTAGAACAGCAGAACCAGCGCTCGGACTGGGAAACATGGTGAGTCATCATCCTTGATGTTACCATAACCAGAAAACCCTGAGATGTTGATGATCACATGAGTGTCTGTTACCTTATGAGGGGCGATGAACTCGATGCCCTCATCATTCAGGTGAGCGACTGACAAGAACTGACATCCAGCTGTGGATGGGATCTCACAGTGTGGGAGATGAAGCCGACACACAGACTTCTGCTGACATTTGATGTCAAACAGGGGTCCTGCAGGCTTCTTGTGATGTTGGGCCAGTAGCCTCCTGTCCCAAGAGACAATCCTGTAAACCACGTCCCCTTCTCCCTCCATGTGGAACACCAGGCCCGTCACACTGCACTGGTACAGGCCCGGGCAGGAGCACAGGAACCGGTAGCTTTCATCGTCCTCATCAACAGTGATATCAGGTGTGAAGGTTGCCAACGTTTCTTCTAAAGCACTACATTTGACTCCAAGCTGTATTTTTAAGTGCAATGGAATTCTACATTCACCTTGTGTTCTCCAGACCTTTGAGTGGAACCGTGACGAGTGACAAACCGTGATATAGACTGAAGTCTGGATCCTTGGAGAACCACATGCCCGTTTCCTAGTCCCATGAATGTGCTAACTGACAGCCCACATGAATTAATATTAATATTCATTTTTCCAGAATGCATAGCAGAGTGTTCCCTGTCTGGGTCGCAGTAGACTGCTGAGGGTACAGCTCTTCTCTCCACAGCCTTATAGTGACTGTTGCTGATGTACACAGGGCTCCTGTACTGTAACTGGTTGAGGCCTGACAATTTCAACAATTGTTGTTGAAGGCTGAAGACAAATTTTGACATTAAACTACCCTCCTCAGATAACGTATCATCTGCAGTCATCATTTTGTCTGAGATGGAACTTTCACCTGCTTCATGTTTGTACAATAACTTTTCCTTCAGCTCTTCCTGAGTCTCTGGTGTGTCACCTGTCTTCTTACAACTTCCTGCTTCATACCCAGCAGAGAGGGTGCAGGCAGATTTTCCACTTTTTTGTCCCATCTTTTCTGGATTCTTGAAACACCTATTTCATGTTGGCTTCTGTGTTTTTCATCTGGCGCCGAACCCTAAAATAAAGCAAAGTATGAATAACATTGAATCCTTTTAAATGTATGATGTTGTTTGCTGTTTTCATGCTAGTGCTGAGGTTACAATTTACAATAAGAGAAAACACACACACACACACACACACACACACACACACTGCAGGTGCAGACTGGTGTGAAATGCCAGTGTGGAATAAAGCTAAATGCTGAGGTGAGGTGCTGAGGAGGTCGCTGCATCCCCGAAATCAGACAAAATAAAAACCTATAGTTCCGATAGAATTCCTTTATTTGTCCCACAAACAGGGACATTTCTGAATCGAGTAAGCAAAGACATCAGGGCGTGGATCACTCTGTCAGACTGGCCCAGAGAGTTCAACCCAGCCAACATTAGACAACTGCAGTTACTGGCACTGTGCGGTGAAACATATAGCTCAGCAGCACAACAGGATGTGTGATTTGGCCATAGCTCTGTTTCTCGTAACCAGAGCTTCCTCTGAAATGTTGAGGTTTGACAGAGCACATGATGATGGTCACGAAACAAACACTGATCATTTGATCATGAAACCTGATGTTTGTCTGTAGTTTGCATGTTACGACATGTGGAAGAGGAAGTTGTTCCTATTGTTCCTATCACTGGTGATGGTGGTTCCTCTCTACTGTGTCGACCGTCGATGAGTTTACGTATCACTCCTTTAATATGAAAGTCGTTCCTACAGGAGAGAAACTTTTGGATTTTGGAAGTATCGATCAGCACAACATATTGATCTGTGTGTGACTAATACATCAACATAAATGTGTCTGTGTGTGTGTGTGTGTGTGTGTGTGTGTGTTTGTAGACATCAGTGTCTCTTACTGTCTTCAGGAGTCTCTCCCGGTCAGTGTTTTGTCGTTCTCGTGGGTTTGGACTGCTGTAGTCCCTCGTTGGATCTGATCAGAGGACGCAGGTGAAGATTTCTCCGTTTCTGTTGTTCAGGTGTGTCTGTGACTGTCACCTGTGGGCTGACACAATGGACCTCAGGCTTCCGTGTCACTGTGCTGAAGGGTATTTCCAACATACACGGCACTTCCCTGGTAACATAAAAACAGCGCTGTAAAAGCTTTACATGTTGAAAAAAAGCTGAAAAGCATTTTTTCACCTTCACTCATTAAATCTCACCAGGAACTATAACACCAGTGTTGCTTTCCTCTGACAACACTCGACTCTTTTGCAGGTTTATGTCCCTGTTTATCACCATGTGGCTGAAAATACACAGACATCTATGAAAACCTTTAAATCCTGCAGATCTGCTAGAACTGACTAACCTCCATCTGAGACACCATCGCCTCTTTATCTGTTCCAGAAATATTAATTTCCTTCGTCCCCCCGTTTATGGTGCAAATATAATTAGAAACTAAAGTCAGACAAACTGAACCAACAATTCTTTATTTATACAAAAATCTTTGGTGCTAAAGGGAAGATGTCGATGTGAGCACCACTTCACCTTATCCACTTCCATCGTCTATGATTAACTGTAACCCACACTCAGACATGCGCAGTCGTGCAAATCTCAAACCACAACCCCAGCGGGGTGGCCGACAACCTCAACGTGAATGATTGTGAAACAAAAAGTGAGAAGTCGCAGACACAGAGATAAAGGTGTTAAAGTCCGAGCAGATCCAACGAGGGACTACAGCTGTCCGAACCCACCGGTGAAGACAACACACCGACCTGGAGAGACTCCTGAAGACAGTAAGAGACAACACACTGATGTCTACACACACTGAACCACACACACACACACAGCTTCAACACACACACAGGAAACACACACAGCTTCAACACACACACAGGAAACACACACAGCTAACGCAGGACACAATAACTTCACAGACTTGTATTTTTACAGGATGACTTTGTCTCTGGTCATGTGACAGATTAGAGAGAACTGGTCGATGTTAACTGGTCCGCTGAACACGTCTGTGGTTGTTACGTGGTTTTCCTGTTGATCCGTTTTATTTCATCGTCTTCTGTAACAACCAGCAGCTTTGAGACTGAACGTCAGACATGTTTCCTCAAACAGGAGCCCAAACACAGATCAGCTGTGTTCGGACAGAGAAAACCTGAGCAAAGAGTCATGACCGAGGAGAACCTCTGATATTTAGTATCTGCAGATACCGAGTCCTGATCTGATACTCAGCCTGAACTAATATTTTCCAGGATAAGGCAGCTGCATTAAGAAAAAAAGCACCTGCAACCAAGCTGCTCCTCAGTAGGTTTTCTCATTTTGTTGAAACAAAGTAAATACTTTGGCTCTTTCTGCAGATGCTGTTCCAACACTGGCCTCCACCTTCCTTGTCAGCAGGTGAGTGTGTGACGCTGCAGTGTGACAGCAGACCCTCCTTACAGCAGCTGCAGTGTGTGAGTCGCAGCTCAGGCCTGGTGCCTCCATACCATCCACTGCTTCTTACGTATTCCTGACGTTGTCACGTAAAATGACGTGGACGCGTTGCTTGTCTATATCACACGCGTTCAGCATCTCCTCGACCATCTGTTTTACATGCTCTGCTGTATGAGACCCATGAAACTAGTGGGCAGACCAGCACGCTGAAACTAAGTGTAATGCGGAGGTGGTGGGACATACCGGAGATTCAAAAACTCCAGGTGACGAAGAAAACCTTGGTCCTCTACCACAGAGATGAGCTGGTTATCCTCGCTGCTGGGCTGGGCTTGTTTCCACTCTGCAGACACTTTATTCACAGGTGTGCCAGAGTAACGATACGCACGCGTCTGCGTTCAAACACAAATTGTGCTCTGACGGGGAAAAAAAAACGGGTTTGGCTCCAAGTTCAATATTACCGGTTCCGATCCTACAGTTCGGATCGGGACATCCCTAGTTTTGCCCTTTTTAAAGTGGGCGTTTCTGTAGAATGACAGAAAACAGAAATGTAATTAAACAAAACATATTTCCACTCGTTAAGATGCTGAAACAACGGTATGACATGCATCTTCTCTCTGTGATCATTGTATCATCATTGATCGACAACTGTGTTAACATTTAAGATGCCTTTTTAAAATGTAAAACAACTTATAAATGATTTTGTGATTTCAATTCTCTGCTTCATTTTAGGTTCTGGGACCAGAAGAAAAACACAAAGCTGATTTAAAAGTTTCTATTTGAGATGAAGTTGTAAAAAGGAAAAGAAGAGATGGAGCAAACAGAGGGAGCGTCTCCTCCTCCTCCTCCTCCTCCTCCTCTCCCTGCTCAGCATCATGCAGACTGTGGTGAGAAGTCAGATGATACACCAGAGACTGAGAAGGAGGAGCTGACAAAAGATGGAGAAGAGTCGTTACGCAAAAATCAAGGAGGTCAAACTTCTGTCTCAGAGAAACAGATGACTGCAGATGAGAAGTGTTCAGAGGAAGGTGTTCAAGATGAACTGCCGAGACAAGAAGCCATAGAGTGTCATAGAGGCAAATCACTGGCTAATCTCAGGTCATCCAGTGAGCACAGCTGGGCTGGTCTTCTTCCTCCTTCACTCAAACATCAAAAACGGCTCCACACTGTTCTCCAAGAGTCCACAACTATAGAAAAATTGAAAGGACAAGCGCCTCACAATATACTACCTCACCCAGGCCCCTTAGATGTTTCCCCTTTTTCCTTGCCTACATCAAACTGGAACAATATCCAAAATCCATATATATCACCGAGCAAAATGGCACACGCAAGATATTTTGCTTCTCCTCACTTAGATCGGAGAACGAGAGAACAAATCATAGTTTCAATCCTCAGAGAGAGGAAGAAAACTGCAGCATATCTGACACCAGGTCACAGTCAGGATAAAACCAGGGGAGCAGCCAGTCCAGGGAAGCCATTACTTGGAACGTCAAGCAGAGGATGTTTGCTGTCTGGTTCCAGTTCAACTCAAATACACTCTGACCCTCAAAAGCATGAATGTAGTGCCAAAGGAGAAATGGTTCCACCTGTTACTGCTGAGAACTACTTAACTGAGAACCCTGAGCTACAACAGCATTCACCTTCCTTTAGGGGAGGAACATTAGACCATTACTGTCTTTCTTATAACAGATCCTCACTGGGTCCCTCCCCTTACATCCCATCCCATTCCTCTAGTTTTGATTCAACTGATGAGTTAATCTTTAGAAACAGTAAGAAAACGTATCCGACTGCAGTGGATCCTACACCAGGACGCATTCCAGATGATGCCAGGGGAACTGAGCTGCCTGCAACAGATCCGCTCATCTTTCAATCTCTCCAAGGCAACAGAGATTCAGACTCTGCTGCATGTTATGACAGAGAAAAGGGAGTTCAGTTATCTGGCAGCACAGTGGGAGGTCATGACAATCTGCAGAAAAAAGAAGTCACCAGTTGGCCGTCCAGAATTTCCTCCGATTTGTCTTCCCCTCTTCTGGGGTCATCCATTATGTACAGGGGGGATGGTCTTCCTTCTCCTTCACAAATATATCCGAACCACACTGCTGTCCAACAATCCAGAACTGTGGAAAAATCAAAAGGACAAGTGCCTCACAATATACTTCCTCACCCAGGCCCCTTAGATGTTTCCCCTTTTCCCCCGCCTACATCAAACTGGAATAATTTCCTGAGTCACTATGTATCATCTCCTTCTCCTTACATCCATCCATCCATTGGACATTTACCCACCATCACCATCTCATCTACTGCAGCAGATCCTTCACCCGGACACAGTCAGGATGATACCAGGGAAACTGAGCCGCCTGCAACAGCTGATCCATCCACCCCTCAACACTCCTCGGCTTCCGATGACTATGATTCTCAAAAATTATTACGTGAGATCTTAGAGTTTCAGGACTACGACAGCCAACAGAAATATGCCGTGGGAGCAGCCAGTCGATGGAAGCCAGTACTTGCAGCGCCAATCAGGGGATGGTTGCCTCGTTCCAGGTCAACACAATTACATTCTGTCCCTGAAAAGCCTGGCGGTAGTGCCAGAGAAGAAATGTCTCGACTTGTTACTACTGGGAACTTCCCTCACCTTCAACAGTTTTCACCTCACCGTTTTGGAGCAGTGAGACGGTCTTATAGCACATGCTCACTGAGTCAAATACCCTCTGCAAAGAACAGCACCTTAACACAGGGTGAAAACTTGTCTGTGATGCCATTAGACTTATCTATGAAGCGTATACCTAAAGTGACTGATGATACTGACTCCTCTGACTCTGATTGGGACACTTCTGAACACAGCAAATTAAAGTCAGCTGTGAAACATAAAAGAAAATCAAAAATCCACAGCTGCAGAAGGAAGAAGAAACATAAGAAATCTTCCCCTTGTGGTGCTTCTCCTGTTGTTTCCTCTGACTACACGTTAGCTCAACCTTCACCTGGTCCACTCAGAGAAACAGTGATAAAGATTCACTCCACAGCAGCAGGTGCTACACCAGGACACAGTCAGGATGATACCAGGGAAACTGAGCTGCCTGCAACAGCTGGTCCATCCACCCCTCAACACTCCCCGGCTTCCGATGACTCTGATTTTTGTTTGTTTCAGATCAGCAGTCCTGAGGAAGATGACAGCTGGATCTACAGCTCTGATGACTACACAGCAGAAAGTAGTGAAAATAGATATGAGATAATGTCTGTGAAGTCTGAAAATGCGTCAGGAGCTGAAAGTGATGCACAGCTGGAAATGGAGACACCTCTTAAAGGTGTGTCATTCACAAACACTTTGCCAACGGTGTCAGCTACTTCATCCAGCTTTCAGCTACCAGACTTCCAGGTTCAGTCAGAATTATCCGACTTAGATCTAGATTTACAATGCAAGCATACCTTGTTTAGCTGCTCAACCACTGTCAAGGCTGCAGACAGTGGAGAAGTTATAAATGTCAAGCCTCAGCCGTCTGAATGTGAGGCAGCAGGTGACAGTGACTCCCTGGTTAAAATGGAGGCACCTGTTACAGCTGTGAGCTCCTCAGTCACAAACACCCAGCCAACCCGTCCTCACCTCCAGCTGTCCTCAGATGCTGGTTGGAGTCAAAGAGGCTCCAGCTGTTTGCCTCGTTCTCACAGCGTTCCCTCACTGAGTCAGAGAAGCTGTGCAGAGAACCAGACCTTCAGACCATCACAGAGCTTACCTGACATGCTGTTAAAAAGCAGCTTTGAGGAGTTCACACCTGATATCACTGTTGATGAGGACGATGAAAGCTACCGGTTCCTGTGCTCCTGCCCGGGCCTGTACCAGTGCAGTGTGACGGGCCTGGTGTTCCACATGGAGGGAGAAGGGGACGTGGTTTACAGGATTGTCTCTTGGGACAGGAGGCTACTGGCCCAACATCACAAGAAGCCTGCAGGACCCCTGTTTGACATCAAATGTCAGCAGAAGTCTGTGTGTCGGCTTCATCTCCCACACTGTGAGATCCCATCCACAGCTGGATGTCAGTTCTTGTCAGTCGCTCACCTGAATGATGAGGGCATCGAGTTCATCGCCCCTCATAAGGTAACAGAAACTCATGTGATCATCAACATCTCAGGGTTTTCTGGTTATGGTAACATCAAGGATGAAGATTCACCTCCAGAACCGGTCCGAGCGCTGGTTCTGCTGTTCTACAGGCCTCCGAATTATCCTGATGTTGAATCTCTCCTCAATGTGTTGATGCTACCAGGTAACGTCGTGCTCAGTGATGTGCGACGCACAAGAAAGAAACATGTAGGAGATGAGCTCTACATAGAGACGTCCCCAGACTGTGAGCTGCTGCCAAAGCAGGAATACACACTGTCCACTTGTCCTGAAGACGACTCAGTTCTAGTTCAACCAACAACAGCAAAATTTCACAGTGACAACTATGACAACTACTTTACATCATTCCAGGTGGATTTGGAGAAAATCCTGAAACATATTAAACTGTTTCTGAGAGACACCAACAGACACAGTGTCTGGGAGAGACGAGTTTGTCTTTCATCAGCTGGACTAACAAAGTCCTGTAGACAGAGCGCTCTGAATCTGCCTTCACACCAGAAGCTGTTTGACATACGCAGCAGCTTCATCGAGGGGATATCAGGACCTGTTCTCAAGAGTCTGCTGGACAAACTGTTTGAGAAAAAGGTTCTGATTGATTCTGAGAGGGAGTCAGCGGACGAGATGCAAAACAGAGGAGACAAAGCTCGTTTAGTTATCGACACAGTGAGGAGGAAAGGTGAAGCTGCCAGTTCAGAGATGATCGAGTTCCTCTGTGAGCTCGACCCGTTCCTCTGTGAACATCTTGGACTGATCTGAACGAACAGGTGATGCAGGCAGAACCTGTTGACCTGATGTTTACAGAAAAGGGTTTCTCAAGAACTTCAACTTCTTTTCTGGAACTCTGATCCCTCTCCCACAACTCAGAGCTCAAACCCAGAACTATAAGAACCAAGTCAGAACCCTGACCTGCTTCTCATATCTCTGACCTCAATCCCAGAACTCCAAAAGTAAATATAATGAGAAAAAAGTCATAACTCCAAGCCCAAAGCCAGAACTCTCAATTCAATCCAGGAACTCTGATTTCTTTTCCAGAATTCTGACCTCAAACCCAGAACCCAAACTTTTCTCACGGAACTCTGATCTTCCTCCCAGAACTCCGACCCCAATCCAAGAACCCCGAGTTCAAATTCAGAACTCTGAGAACAAAAGTCAGAATTGTAGATATGGACAGTTTTTAAATGTTGAATCTATTGAATATGTTTTTAACTGATGAATCTTTATGACCTTTTTAACCAGATATCTTGAACACAGTCTGTTTCACTGTTTTTATGATGTTTATCACCTGATTCTTTGATTTCTGATGTTTGATTTCAGCACTTTTGTCTGTTTATTTTCTTACATTCTGTGTTTGTTGCTGTCGTGTTGCTTTCTGTAAAGTCCTCAACAAGAACCAGGAGTCATTAAATCTGAACTCCAGCTAAAAACTAATGGGACTCCTCAGGTACAGCAGGTACAGTGTCTGTATTCAGGTCGCCCTTTTATTTAGATGTCACTTATTGTCAGTAGTGTCAGTAACACTGTGACTCTGCAGGTGAGTCACATTGATTCCAGGTGAGATCATGACCTCATGTGGGTGAAGAGAAACAACACTTTTCAGCCTGGTGTGAGTCTGTAATTAATCTTAAAGGAACTTAATGTCCCTCCTCTTATTCAATAAATGATCTCATCTTACTGTGTCTCAAAATAACAGCTGTCTTCAGGTGATGTTATACCTGCATCAGCCAGCAGGGGGAGTCACCTGCTGACAAACAAGCACATGTTTCTGATTTTATATCATGTTTATGTATGAATGTAAAACTTAATATCATTTGGTGCTCTGACATTGTTTGAGTCTCAGGTGTTGGATGATTTGTTTCTAGTGGGTGAAAAAGGAACAAAAAACTGTACTATGTATCATCATTACTGTATTATTATTACATTTTTTGTTGGACTGTAAGATTTAAATTTGTGTCATTTTGGATACAGAAATTTAAAATTTATAAAACTGAATTTAAGGCCATTAAAGGACTTTTGCTGTCGTTAAACCTACAGGAGGATTTATTGGTGTATCAATGGATGTATTAAGAGATTTGTATCTGTGCATTAAAGTCATTAATGTTGTAACACCATCTGTAACCCCAGTGTAACCCAGGTTACTAGGCCTTAAACATGAGAGATAATACATTTTAAAAAATATGGTAGTAAAAACTAAGGGTTAACTGTAGTTTATTAAAAAGGAGACATTAAGATAAAATAGGTCACTGTTGTTACGATATATGAGAGAAAATACGAGAGAAGACATACAACGGATATATTGATCTGTACTGTATACATGGTTCATCATTTTCAATCCAATCATTGTGATGTCGTTCTTTTCTATTTTCCATTGTCTTTCTTTGACATTTGATTGAAATAGGCCTTTAGTTCATGTGAGACGCACGTGATAGCGACATGATAGAGGTAACGAGCCAATCAGGATTCAGCCTCGCTGTGTGATCCAAGAAATAAAGGCCGTGATGACAGCTAGCAGATGGACTAGAAGGATTAACTTTGACATTGTGCTGCTAATTTTCCTGAAAAAAACCCATAATGTTCTTACTTTTACTGTGAAAACAGAAGTTCCACCACTGAGATATTATTTGTGTGTGTTGAACCGACCGAAGGATTTAGCTGCTGTGCACAGTGTTATTCCGAAGGACATGTAAGTTCATCTTTCTTTCATTCTCTTTTCTAGCTAGCACTAGCCGCTGTGCCGCATTAGAAGTAGCTTTAAACTGGATAGTTGTGAGTAGCTAGTTGCTAAAATAATGTTTGTTTTACTCTCATTGTCACCTGGATCTGCAAAAAACAGACTGATAACCTGGAGATTGTGCCTAACATTGAACTTACTGGGGAGTGAATTTGGTTATTTCTGCAAATGGTCCAGTTGAATCTGACCTGTATTGATTTCTAAGTATAACTTACAGTTTACATAAGTATATTATTATAATAATCTCAATCTTTATGGTTCATTTAAGAGTTAAGAGACGAAGTAAGAAGTCATAAAATGATTTTAAAATAGTTAATTACCTTGAAGACGTTGTGGAAAATAGGAAGTTAACAACTTTTCTCTCTCACTGCTTTAAAACACAAAGGGAAGAAGAATACAACAGCGGGAAAACTCCTAACGGTCCCAGCCCCGCCCAACAACGTTGCCATGGTAACTCATTTATAACCGTCAGCAGTGAGAGTGAATTATGTCCGTTCGGTCCGCTACAATCTCAACTTGAAGACATGTTCAAAATATTACAAATTACAAAATAATTTACCAGTCTGGGATCAATAAAGTAATTCTATTCTGTTCTATGTACAGAAAATGTATAATGTGTTTTCTTTTGGACTTTTAGGCCGGATCTTTTCTTTTGTTCTGTGTTTTGGAGTTTAAGGAGAAGAGAAAAGATGTCGCCTGCTGCCCAGCGGATCAAACGATCCTGATCCAAGTTGATCTGTGACTTTTCTTCTTGGTTCTGGTAGGACTGATAATCGTCAGTGTTAAAGGACACCTGTTATGAATTATTTCTTTTAATAATTTTTCATCACTGGACTGTAAATAAGGAGAAAACTGTTCAACCTGATTATTGTTTAATGTGTTAAGATAAATCTTTTGTTGACCTGTTAAAGGATGCTGTAATTTAAAGGGTGCATTTCAGTTGAGGAATTTTGAGGGTGATTTTGATTTGATTTGAGGTCTTAAGGTGTGTGGCAAACTCACAAAATAATTAATTAATTAAAGGGACCACAGTATATGTTATATGGGATTTAAATATTAGCTTAAATGATCAATTCAGTGCTCCAATAAGTTAAAGTAGGTTTAAAAGGTGATCTAAAAAAAGAGATTAGAATATGATTGAAATAGGTAAAAACGAATATGAAATTGGTTTAAAAATTGGCTTCATGTAGGCTCAAAACCTAGCAAGATCAAATTAACATTTAAATGGGTTTAAAAAACAAAAACAAAACATACATATAAAGGGGTTAAAATGTTGTAAAGACCATTTAATATAACCCAGTGTGTGATTTTCGTTTCAAAGAGACTGAATGCACTGATTGCTGTGCTTATATGTATATTTATGTTGACATTTTATTTCATTTCATATCTTAAAGCAACTATTACAGCACAAATATTTTTCTATAAAACTTAACTATCGTTGATGAGTCTTATTTGCTTTTGCTACATATATCTCAGCGTCTAAACACTCATTTCTGGACGAACTTAAATTCTTCTGATGCACTAGTCCTATTGGTTATTGGTTTCTATAGAAGGCATCTCTGTGCCGCCCATGTTTTCCTCCATTGTGTCTTTTTCACCTGCCCACTGGACACAAAGCATCAACAATGTAAATACACAGAATTCTATTAATTTTCCAACATAAAAACAAATGTAATTTTACAGTAGTTTTGACAACGATGTAATTTCAGTTATATGATAGAAAATCAGAAACTTGTGCTTATTTGTCAGAGCAGAGTTTTAAACAGAAGCCTCTCATCTTGTTTCATGACAGTAAAGTTCTGACTCAGTCCAAACAGCTCTCACATCATTAACCAGCAGGTGACTCCCCCTGCTGGCTGATGGAGGTACAACATCAACTAAAGACAGCTGTTTTTTGAGACGCAGTGAGATGAGATCATGGTATTGCACAATAAAATAATAACCTAAACGTTCACCGGGAGGGAAATGAAGTGCCGTTTTAAAAATGAACCTGAAGATAAAATACAGGCTGAAAATGGTTGTTTCACTTCACCCACATGAGATCAGATGGAGCCCCTAAAGGTAATTTATTTTACTCCTACTTTTGTGTGACTGCTCCACCATCTGGCCTGTCTGCTCTACCAATCAAGCCTAGAGACACAGGCTGTAGACAAACGGCAGCAGAAATCCAACATTACATCAAATCGCATTAATGAATGAATACTGTGAATATTTCACCAAGTGCAATTTTAGTTTTCATGTAGTTGTTGTGTGTGAAATCGCCTGTGCTGTCAGCTTCACAGAGCGCACTGGAGACAGCGCAGTCTCTTTAGACACACTTTGCCTTCTGCACTCAGCTCACCTGGTACATCCCCTATCATGCACTTGTGCACTTGAATTGAATGATTTATCAAAGCTTGTAAATAGCTAATAAATGCAGTGACAGCTCTCACTGAATCATTACAATTCATAACCTCATTGTGAGTCCTGAGCATGATGCAGGCAGAGTTCACTGTAAATACACTTTAATAAATAAATTGTCTTCACGCATCAAACAAAAGTCTTTTGCACTTAAGGGAGGATGTCGATGTGAGCGCCACTTCCATCGTCTGAGATTAAATGTAACCCACACTGGGCATGCGCAGTCATGCAAATCCCAAACCACAACAGGTGTGGCCAGCAGTGCTTGTCATGACAAATCCAGGTGAATACCTGTGAAATAAAAAGACGGAAGTCGCAGATATACGAGCAACAGAGATGAAGGTGTTAAAGTCCAACCAGATCCAAAGAGGGACTACAGCTGTCCGAACCCACCGGTGAAGACAACACACCGACCTGGAGAGACTCCTGAAGACAGTAAGAGACAACACATCGACCTGGAGAGACTCCTGAAGACAGTAAGAGACAACACACTGGTGTCTACACACACGGAAACACACACACGCTGAAACACACACACTGAACCACACACAGCTTAAAGAAACACACAGAACCTTAAGGCAAACACATATTAAACGGTTAAGATACACACACTAACCGCTTAACTGTAGACATATAAAATACAAAATAACATTACAGACTTTTATTTGTGTCTTCAAAGATGACTTTGTCTGTGGTCACAAAATAGATTAAAGAATGACGTCTGAAACCGTCAGGTGAAACACATCCCTGCTGGAAAATCTAGCATGCTGGTAGCTGATTACCAGTTTGACCAGTTTGAGCTGGGCTTTTGACAGTTGGTGTGCCAACAGCTCCTATTCTTACCAGTTACCAGTTATGACCAAGTACTAAGCACTTAACTGCTCTATCATCACCTCCTGACCTGTCATCTCAAACTTGAGCAATAGGACCATGCTGGTGCTGGTAAAATATTTTATTATGATATTTTTTATTCTCATCATATTCTCTTTCCTATTGTAGGTTTTGGGGCCAGAAGAAAAACACAGAAAATTCTGTTTTGAAGTTTCTATTTGAGCTCAAGTTTGAAAAAAAAAAAAAAAAGATGGAACCATCTTCTCCTGAGGAGGTAGAGCTTGTGTCATTTCGAACCCCAGCTACCTGCCCTCAGTCTGCACCTGTTACTGCTGGGAGCCACTCAATTGAAAACTCTTTGTCTGTTGATTTTTACCTTCAACAACCTTCAGATCACTACTTTCCTTCTGATAGCACATCCCTGCTGAGTCAAGTATTTTCTTCAAAGAACGGGACGTTAACACATGCTGACAACTTGTCCGACATGTCGTTAGAACATGCTGCAAATCATATACCTACAATGACTGATGATACTGACCGCTCTGACTCTGATTCGGACATTTCTGAATACAGAAAAATAAAGCCAGCTGTGAAACACAAGAGAAAATCCAAATGCCACAACCCCAGAGGGATGAAGAAAAGGAAGAAATCTCCCTCTACTGCTGCTTCAACTGATGATTCCTCTGACTACATGGATCAACCTTCACCTGGTCCACTCAGAGAAACAGTACTGATGAAGACTCCCTCCACTGAAGCAGATGCTACAGCAGGACACTGTCAGGATAATACCAGGGAAACTGAGCTGCATGCAACAGCTGATCCATCCACCTTTCAACGCCCTCCATTCTGCACTGAAAGTCAAGAAAATAGATCTGGCTTAATGTCTGTGCAGTCTGAAAGCTTGTCAGGAGCTGAAAGTGATGCACAGCTGGAAATGGAGACATCTCTAACAGGTGTGTCCTCAGTCACAAACAACTGGACAGCGGTGTCAGCATGTCCATCTCCCCTTCAACTACCAGACTTCCAGGTTCAGTCAGAGTCGTCCCTCTGCAGTCCAGATTTAGAATTCGATAATCTCTTCTCTAGCTTCTTCTCTACAGTCCACACTGCAGAAAGTGGAGAAGTTATAAATGTCAAGCTTCAGCCGTCTGAATGTGAGGCAGCAGGTGACAGTGACTCCCTGGTTAAAATGGAGGCACCTGTTACAGCTGTGAGCTCCTCAGTCACAAACACCCAGCCGACCCGTCCTCACCTCCAGCTGTCCTCAGATCCTGGTTGGAGTCAAAGAGGCTCCAGCTGTTTGCCTCGTTCTCACAGCGTTCCCTCACTGAGTCAGAGAAGCTGTGCAGAGAACCAGACCTTCAGACCATCACAGAGCTTACCTGACATGCTGTTAACAAGCAGCTTTGAGGAGTTCACACCTGATATCACTGTTATCAACCGGTTCCTGTGCTCCTGCCCGGGCCTGCAAAAGTGTAGTGTGACGTTTTATAAATATAAAGGATGTACCTCTGAAGAACAGATGACTCCAAATAAAAATAAGACATTCTCAGAGGAGGGTGTTAATGATATTTCAGCTCCCAGTCTCCCGTCTTCTCCCTCTTCCATCTTGAAACGTCGTAATTATAATCGGCGGCTTATATTGAGGCTACATCGTCATGGCCCAGGACCACGTCCTTGTACCCAACGATGGAAAAAGCCCGTCAGCTCAGCCCGGTCCAGACGTTCTACTACCAGAATTAAACGTCAGCTGTGTGTTGAACTATCAGGCTTCTCTTACAAGCAGTCAGTCACCAGCTGGAGTCCCGCCTGCAGCAGCAAAGGTGAAGTTGAGGTGGTGGAGAAAGAAAACAGAAGTGAGAGTGAGAGAGAGTCAGAACATGGCAGCTCGTCGACCAGCTCTCCTCTCTCTCCAAACAAAAACGTCAGCAGATATCCAGAAAACTCTCCGTCTTCCATCTTGCGTGCAAATGATTGTAAAAGTTCTTCTGGATCTAGGAAACGTCCTGACCGCCTGAACAGACCGACTCAACTGGAAGATGAGTTTGATTCCTTCTCGAGCTTGAGCCTCGTCTGCAGCAGCAAAACCAAAGACGAGACTGTGGATTTATCAGCATCCCAGTGTGACACTGACAGAGATGATCCTGTTTCGTCAGTCCCTCGTTCACAGCAAGACCTCCCAGCTGATTTGAATGTCTTGTTTGAGCAGTTGTCTGTGCAGTCTGAGAGCGTGTCAGCAGGTGACAGCGACTCCCTGGTTAAAATGGAGGCACCTGTTACAGCTGTGAGCTCCTCAGTCACAAACACCCAGCCGACCCGTCCTCACCTCCAGCTGTCCTCAGATCCTGGTTGGAGTCAAAGAGGCTCCAGCTGTTTGCCTCGTTCTCACAGCGTTCCCTCACTGAGTCAGAGAAGCTGTGCAGAGAACCAGACCTTCAGACCATCACAGAACTTACCTGACATGCTGTTAAAAAGCAGCTTTGAGGAGTTCACACCTGATATCACTGTTGATGAGGACGATGAAAGCTACCGGTTCCTGTGCTCCTGCCCGGGCCTGTACCAGTGCAGTGTGACGGGCCTGGTGTTCCACATGGAGGGAGAAGGGGACGTGGTTTACAGGATTGTCTCTTGGGACAGGAGGCTACTGGCCCAACATCACAAGAAGCCTGCAGGACCCCTGTTTGACATCAAATGTCAGCAGAAGTCTGTGTGTCGGCTTCATCTCCCACACTGTGAGATCCCATCCACAGCTGGATGTCAGTTCTTGTCAGTCGCTCACCTGAATGATGAGGGCATCGAGTTCATCGCCCCTCATAAGGTAACAGAAACTCATGTGATCATCAACATCTCAGGGTTTTCTGCTTTCGGTAACGCCAAGGATGAAGATTCACCTCCAGAGCCGGTCCGAGCGCTGGTTCTGCTGTTCTACAGGCCACCAGATGGTCAAGATTTTGAATCTCTCCTCAATGTGTTGATGCTACCAAATAACATTGTGCTCAGTGATGTGCGACGCACCAGGAAGAAACATGTTGGAGATGAGCTCTACATAGCAATACCCCCAGACTGTAAACTGCTGCCAGGGCAGGAATACACACTGTCCACTTGTCCTGAAGACGACTCAGTTCTAGTTCAACCAACAACAGCAGAATTTCACAGTGACAACTATGACAATTGCTTTACATCATTCGAGGTGAATTTAGAGAAAATCCTGAAACATATTAAACTGTTTCTGAGAGACACCAACAGACACAGTGTCTGGGAGAGACGAGTTCCTCTCCCATCTGCTGGACCAAAGAAGTCCTGTAGAAAAAGTGCTCTGAATCTGTCTTCCAAGAAGAAGCTGTTGAAGATACAGAGCAAATTCATTAAGGGGATATCAGGACCTTGCCTTAAAAGTCTGCTGGACAAACTGTTTGAGAAAAAGGTTCTGACTGATTCTGAGAAAGAGTTAGCATGTGAGATGCCAAACAGAGGAGACAAAGCTCGTTTTGTTATCGACACAGTGACGAACAAAAGTAAAACTGCCAGTTCAGAGATGATCAAGTTCCTTTGTGAGCTCGACCCGTTCCTCTGTGAAGATCTTGGCCTGACAGTCACCTGAATGAACAGGTGATCCCGTCAGAACATGTTGACCTGCTGGTTAGAAAGTGATCATCCAAGTGAAAAAGACAAAAAGAGGGAAACAATTCTTCCAGAAATTCTATCATAAAAATCTCACCTCCTTCCCAGAATTCCTACCCCAAACCCGATTTTCACAGAACTCTGACCCTCCTCCAAGAAATCCAACTCCAATCCCAGAACCCTGAGTTCAAAGTCAGAATCCGGGGGAAAAGTCATAACACCAAGACAAAAACCAGAACTCTGACTTAAATCCTAAAACTTGGACCTTTTTTCAGGAACTCCGAGCTAAAGCCCAGAATGCCGACTTCAATGACTCTGATACCAAACCATAATTCTGACCTCTCAGGGTTTCCCCCAGAAAACTTGTTAGCCTGGTGGTAGGTTGGAAGGGCGTCCCACCGGCGACAAAGCATGTTTTTCTTTGTGACAGGGGCCTGACACAGGCCAGCAACTGACTGATGGCAGTGTCCTATAGGTAACAGATTCATGATGTAGTAGAATTTAGAGTGGTTTCATACTGCCTTGCATTAATTCAATGTTGCGGAAACCCTGCCTCTGACCCCCCTCCGAGAAAAAGTCAGAGGTCCATGCTCAAAACTACAATTCTTACAGTTCTGTTTTAGGACTAGGTTGTATAATCCCTTATTGATCGCACTCCTGAGGTATGAAGTGGGTCAGTGCAGACATTTGAGGGGTTTCCAGGTAGTGGCTAAGGTGCTGTCTGTGTGACAGAAAGCTTCAGAGCTTTATTGGAGTCATCAGGTGGGCACCCTCCTTCTCTGGTGTTTCAATGACAGGCCCACAACACCTCCAGAGGGCTCATCAGCAACATCTGGCGTCCCAGATGTGCCCCCCTCAACTCTCAACCCTTCCACGCCACAGATGCCATTTTGGGGCCCAGGTGGCATCTCTCCTCTTCAGCCAGAGCCACCGGCTTGCTTGTTCCACTGCGCTTGAGAGGACTTTGATGGCTTGGTGTTGTACAGAACATTCTAGCCCTTTTCCCAGAACTCTTCTTCTTTACAACTCTACCCCCCCTCCCTGAACTCCATGCTTAAACACAGAAGTCCCACTTCAATCCCAGGAATCCAAACCCTTTTTCCTAGAAGTCTGAATTTCCTCCCAGAACTCTGACCCTTTTCCAGAACTTCTTTACCAGAAGTCTGACCTCAAATAAAAAAAGCCAGACTTTTTTATTGGAACTCTGATCTGTCTCCCAGAACTTCGACCCCAATCCAAGGACCCTGGGTTCAAAGTCAGAATGGTAGATAAGGACATTTTTTAAATGTTCCTGGTGTGAGTCTGTAATTAATCTTAAAGGAACTTAATTTCCCTCTTCTTATTCTGTTGTACAATAAATGATCTCATCTTACTGTGTCTCAAAATAACAGCTGTCTTTAGGTGATGTTATACCTGCATCAGCCAGCAGGGGGAGTCACCTGCTGACACGCAAGCACATGTTTCTGATTTTATATCATGTTTATGTATGAATGTAAAACTTAATATCATTTGTTACTCTGACATTGTTCGAGTCTCAGGTGTTGGATGATTTGTTTCCAGTGGGTGAAAAAGGAACAAAGAAATGAAGAAAACATGTTTCTGTGCTGTGTATCATTGTTACTGTATCACTGAGTATTCATGTGAATAAAATACTCTGAATATTGAAACTGATGTTGGTCTAAAAGTGAATTTTTTGTTGGACTGTAAGATTCAGATTTGTCTCATTTTGGATACAGAAGAATTTACATTCATGACCTTAAATTTAATATTTATAAAACTGAATTTAAGACATTTTAAGGCAGTTTAAAGGACTTTTGCTGTCGTCAGACCTACAGGAGGATTTATTGGTGTATCATGGCTGTTTTAAGAGATTTGTAGCTGAGCATTGAAGTCATTAAGTCATTAAGTGATATTTAGATATCAGGTCTGTTTGTTGAGTTTCTGCTTGGCTGGTCTGAACAAACAACAGCTGGATGAAAATCTCTCAGCAGGTTTAAATTCTGTTGTGCTGAATAATTCATCCACCTCTTAAGTTTCTTCATAAAACTTTGATATGAAACAGTTACCGGCTCACGTTAAACACTATTTCTGGTTCATATTCTGGCCTGATGTGACTCATTTAACTTCATATTTGTGATATTAGATTCAAATCTTGGCAGATAAATGGACAAAAGTGTCTTTCAGCACTTGAATGAACCATTTTTGCTCGTCGTTGTGAATATCAGGTCACAGAACCCATCTCATTTCCTAAATGTGTACAGGCCACATAAAGTTCTACTATGAAGGACATAACAGGTATTTTTTCTTTTGTGCTCTTTATTATGAAAAATGCCACAAACTGAGCACTTTACAAGAGAACAACAATACAAACAATAGTACCAAATAGCATAGCGTTGCTGCATCCTATGGGCATGTAGGTGAACACATGAATACATAACTCTGACATGAAACAGGATACACTGAATTGGTGCAAAGCTATAGTGCAAACTGATTCCACATATCATAATTTCTCCGAGGATCTTGAGCTACAAGCTTCATGTTAGCATGTTTTGCTTTCAAATGCTCGTTGAGGTTGGCTGTTGAATTTACGCCGGTGGACAAAAGTTTCTGTGCAGGGCACTTTGTACAGCTCACAGTCAAATCCTTACCCTTATTTTCAATCCGTTCCAAATAACGGGGATACCTCCATACCTCAGAAGTTAGCATGCTATTGCTACCAGCCTCAGTGTGGAATAACAGCCTGCAACTATTGTGCAAGAATGCAGCTGAGGGAGTGTCGCTGTCAAATCTGTCCCTGGGAAAACGTTGTTCCCAACTGGAAAAGCACCAAGTTTTGTTACCATATTTTCAGTAGTAACGCATTACACTACTTTTTACCCGAAAAAAAGTTACCGCGTTAGAGTAACGTAACTACTGCCCATTTGTCAGACAGCTGATTGCTGAGTCTCGTTCTCAACTCGTCTAATACTGACGCTTCGTGTTGGTAGGTCATAAACTTTAGACAGCATCAAGTACCAAACAGCACGCTAACATCAAACATACGAAGCGTCAGTGATCAGTCAGAATCAGGTGGTGAACAGCATAAAAAACACAGTCTGCATTCAAGATATTTGGTTTAAAATGTCATAAAATCATTCATTAGTTTAAAAAAGTTATCTGAAATAGAGTCAACATTTAAAAACTGTCCATATCTACACTTCATCACAGATCTGGGAGAAGTTTGAGTTCTTGGAAAAAGGAGATTAAATCTGAGGTCAGTATTCTAACTTGGTCTTAGAATTCTGATAGGAAGGTCCGAGTTCTAGGAAAAAGGTTTTGGAGTTTAGAGATTGAAGTCAGAGTTCAGAGTTTGAGCTCAGATCAGTTTCTAACCACCAGGACAACGTGATCATGATCACATCAGTCCAAGATGTTTACAGAGGAACGGGTCGAGCTCACAGAGGAACTCGATCATCTCTGAACTGGCAGCTTCACCTTTCCTCCTCACTGTGTCGATAACTAAACGAGCTTTGTCTCCTCTGTTTTGCATCTCGTCCGCTGACTCCCTCTCAGAATCAATCAGAACCTTTTTCTCAAACAGTTTGTCCAGCAGACTCTTGAGAACAGGTCCTGATATCCCCTCGATGAAGCTGCTGCGTATGTCAAACAGAATCCGGTCTGAGCGGCCCTGCACACAGAGTCTCTGTAGTCCAGCAGACAGAAGACAAACCTCTCTTTCCCAAACAATGTGAGAGCTGCTGGTGTCTCTCAGAAGCGCCTTCATATTCAACATGACTGTTCTGAATCTGACCTGGAATGATGGGATGTAGTTGTCATAGGACTCCTTATCAAATTCAGCTTCTTTCGGTTGAACTAGAACTGAGTCGTCTTCAGGACAAGTGGACAGTGTGTATTCCTGCCCTGGCAGCAGTTTACAGTGTGAGGACGTCTCTATGTAGAGCTCATCTCCTACTAAGCTCTTCCTGGTGCGTCGCACATCTCGGACCGAGACGTTACCTGGTAGCATCAACACATTCAGGAAGGATATGAGCTCATTCAGGGGCCTGTAGAACAGCAGAACCAGCGCTCGGACCGGCTCTGGAGGTGAATCTTTATCCTTGATGTTACCATAACCAGAAAACCCTGAGATGTTGATGATCACATGAGTTTCTGTTACCTTATGAGGGGCGATGAACTCGATGCCCTCATCATTCAGGTGAGCGACTGACAAGAACTGACATCCAGCTGTGGATGGGATCTCACAGTGTGGGAGATGAAGCCGACACACAGACTTCTGCTGACATTTGATGTCAAACAGGGGTCCTGCAGGCTTCTTGTGATGTTGGGCCAGTAGCCTCCTGTCCCAAGAGACAATCCTGTAAACCACGTCCCCTTCTCCCTCCATGTGGAACACCAGGCCCGTCACACTGCACTGGTACAGGCCCGGGCAGGAGCACAGGAACCGGTAGCTTTCATCGTCCTCATCAACAGTGATATCAGGTGTGAACTCCTCAAAGCTGCTTTTTAACAGCATGTCAGGTAAGCTCTGTGATGGTCTGAAGGTCTGGTTCTCTGCACAGCTTCTCTGACTCAGTGAGGGAACGCTGTGAGAACGAGGCAAACAGCTGGAGCCTCTTTGACTCCAACCAGGATCTGAGGACAGCTGGAGGTGAGGACGGGTCGGCTGGGTGTTTGTGACTGAGGAGATCACAGCTGTAACAGGTGCCTCCATTTTAACCAGGGAGTCACTGTCACCTGCTGACACGCTCTCAGACTGCACAGACAACTGCTCAAACAAGACATTCAAATCAGCTGGGAGGTCTTGCTGTGAACGAGGGACTGACGAAACTGGATCATCTCTGTCAGTGTCACACTGGGATGCTGATAAATCCACAGTCTCGTCTTTGGTTTTGCTGCTGCAGATGAGGCTCAAGCTCGAGAAGAAATCAAACTCATCTTCCAGTTGAGTCGGTCTGTTCAGGCGGTCAGGACGTTTCCTAGATCCAGAAGAACTTTTACAATCATTTTCATGCAAGATGGAAGACGGAGAGTTTTCTGGATATCTGCTGACGTTTTTGTTTGGAGAGAGAGGAGAGCTGGTCGACGAGCTGCCATGTTCTGACTCTCTCTCACTCTCACTTCTGTTTTCTTTCTCCACCACCTCAACTTCACCTTTGCTGCTGCAGGCGGGACTCCAGCTGGTGACTGACTGCTTGTAAGAGAAGCCTGATAGTTCAACACACAGCTGACGTTTAATTCTGGTAGTAGAACGTCTGGACCGGGCTGAGCTGACGGGCTTTTTCCATCGTTGGGTACAAGGACGTGGTTGCGAGCCGTGAAGATGTCGCCTCAATTTACTCCGCCGATTATAATTATGAGGTCTCAAGGTGGCAGAAGGAGAAGAAGGAAGGTGCCTGTCGTGAACGTCCTCCTCCGAGAACGTCTTTTTCTGAGTCCTCTGTTTTCCTGAGACACATCCTTGATTTTTGGTAAACGACACATCTCCGCATTTTCCCATTCTTTGTCCCATCTTCTCTTCTGTTTTCAACTCAGTCTCAAGTAGAAACCTTCAAAAGCAGCTTTCTCTGTGTTTTCCTTCTGGACTCAGACCCCTGAAGCAAAGCAGAGGATGGAAAATCAAAACCAGATGTTAGATTTTAAAACACAATTCTTCCTGAAGTGTTAAGTTCATTCATCTGTAACTGAAGGACAAACGTTCAGTGACAGCAGCAACTTTACTTTACTGCAGCTAACTTTCTTTTTTAGCAACTCATATAGTTGTTTAATGGTTTTATGAATATAATTATCAAAACATTTTACACTTCAAATGGTTTGCATTGTTTGTTCTTAAATACATTTTGTTCAAATTTGAAAGAATACGTTTTGTGTGAAAGCAACACACCCTGAAGAATGTTTTCATGATATCTTTAGATCTTTACATTCTGTTGGTTTGGTTTAATTCATGACAAAAAAATAAACACAAACATGCCAAAATTATTTTCCTAACTGGCATCACAATGTGCTGATCTATAGAAGGAAACAGACGAAGTGAAGTGAAATCAACACTTAAATGTGTATTTTGGATGATTTTTTTCCCCAAGCTAGTCTGAAAGAAATCATGTTATGGAAGCAAAATAACCCAAAATCTCAAAATTGACAGTGCATAAAAAACAAAGTTTTGCCTGCCATGTTTCCTCTTCATCTCCAGAAACTGAAAATATCTATAATTTAGCTTCTAGTTAACTTAAAAAACTTGATCTAAGAGTCTGAGTCCATGTTTGTGATATCCAGAAATCCCAAAGTGTGAATGTTTCATAACCCTCCTCCTCCACACTTCTATAGATTTCTTCTATTCATATCTGTAAAAGCCGTTTTCTCAAAATGAGTTTTTTTTTCTCATACTCTGAGCCAAAAATCTCCACTTCAGTAGCAGTTATATACACCAAACGTCTCAGTTTGATTCCTGTCTATATCCTGAAGGTTGTAACAGAGGACTTTGTTCATACATCATTCACAGCCTGATTTATAACATTTTATTCCTAAAAACAGGGTGAAAATTGTTTTTTTTATGGCTGTTGACAGTATTTTCTGATTCATGGAGTGATTAAAAGAGATATCCAACATTCCCTCTGTGAAAACCTTTGGCCATAATATGTCAACAAAAGGAAACAAGAACTTTGGATCCTGGCTTTATCCAATATGTATGCAGATGAGCGCATATTTAATTAGATAATGCCTCATTTTCATATTTAAAATATACGATTTCAGAAAACCCACAATGCAAAAGAATAACTGTCTTAATGTGAGTAATCAACTGGAGAAGTTTCATGGTGACTTAATAAAAAAATCATTATACTAATTAAGCAAATTACCCAACATGCAACTCTTTACAGATTACATGTCACTCCTAAAACAAGATTTCTGGTCCAAGAAACGTCCGGTAGACTGTAAAGATCAGAGTCTGGCTGCGGGACTGAAGAGAGTCAGTGAGGATTTTTAAAGTTTGACCCGTGTTTAAAAAAAAAAAAAAAAAAGCAGTTCAGACCCGCTGATGTGACGTGGTGACAGTGAACACGTCACAGTGCGTCAGCAGACAGGACCGTTACGTTGAGCTGACGTGGAGTCCCTCGTCTCAGCTTCTCTTTAGTTTCATGTCAGTGTTCTGGGAGTCTGTGAGCTAACAGAGTCAGCAGGACCCGGATGACTCGCAGCAGTTCTGGACTTCAGTGTGTGTTGGTCGGTGTTGGTCGGTGTTGTCTCTTACCCGGTGAGGACAGCCGCCTTCAGGACCGACCTGTTGTCTTCACAGATGAGGTCCCTCGCTGGATCTGGTCAGAGAACTTTCCTCCATCTCTGCTGGATCTTCCTGGTTTCCGCAGTCGGCTTCAAGTCTCCAGTCAAGTTTACTTTCGGTTTCACAAGCGACTCCCACAAAACCCCGGAGGAGGAGCGAGAGGGAGAGAGAAGGAGGCCCGTGTGCGCATGTCACACTTTGGTGTCCATTGAAAGTAGTTTTATTAATCGCAAAATAATCGAAATATAACTTACGTGAATTATTTAAAAAGTTGAAATCTGTCACAAAACAGCGTTTAAATGAAGGTTAGTGCTGCTTGTTCTCCAGAACAGGATCGTTTGGCAGAGACGTTTTTCAATGACAAAGAAAATTGTGGCGTAAAATTGAATCATCCATAATAATCACAGATTATATCACAATCTGTTAAAATCATCATCTCTAATATCACTTTTTGACCATCCTGCAGCTTTATTCTTATTCTGTAGATGAAGTTCAAACGCAGAATTTGAGACTGAATAAACAAACTGACCTTAAAGAACAACACAGTTATACTGAGTCACTGTGTTTGTATGTGGCGGACCCTGCCACCTCTCCAGCCTCAGACACAGCTCGTTTATTCACTGATGGAAACAAGTTTGTATTCTTACCTCAATAATACTGTAAATATTACCATTTACATTCATACATGAACATGATATAAAATCAGAAACACGTTCTTATTTGTTTTAAACAGAACCCTTTCATCTGGTTTCATGACAGGAAAGTTCTGACTCGGTCCAATCAGCTCTCACATCATTAACCAGCAGGTGACGCCCCCTGCTGGCTGATGGAGGTACAACAACTGATTAGTCCCATTAGTTTTTAGCTGGAGTTCAGATTTAATGACTCCTGGTTCTTGTTGAGGACTTTACAGAAAGCAACACGACAGCAACAAACACAGAATGTAAGAAAATAAACAGACAAAAGTGCTGAAATCAAACATCAGAAATCAAAGAATCAGGTGATAAACATCATGAAAACAGTGAAACAGACTGTGTTCAAGATATCTCGTTAAAAGTAGCTTCAGCAATTAAAAACTGTCCGTATCTACGCTTCTGGCTTTAGTTCTGACTTGAGGCTGATATGGCCTTAAAACAAAATCATGATATTATTAAAGGAGCAGTCTGTAGAGAAAGATCTGCACTGACTGATATTTTTGGGTCCTTGGGCAAAATACTGAACCCCAAACTGCTCCTGATGTGCAGGTGGGGACCTTGCATGGCAGCCACCGCCATGAATGTGTGTTACTGTAAGTCACTTTAGACAAAAGTGTCTGATAAAGGCCTCAAACATCAGACACCTAAATATGGATCCTTGAATTAAGAAATTAACTTGAAGACGGTGAGGAGAACTTCCTGGATCCAGAGCAAAAGGTAACGTGGTCTGTTCTGAACTGAACCTCATCGCCCATCCAAAATCTGTGGAAAACAGTGTCCAAGATCGATTCATTTAAACAGGATCAGCTGATCACATGTCATGATCACTTTGCTCTCCTCAACAAAGTCTGAGGCCATGTCCACACATATAAACCATCTTCACCCCCCCGGCATCATTTCAAGAATATTTGTGTCCAAACGGATCCATTGTAAACAACTCAACACGCTGTAGTTCATGTTCCAGCATGTAGGCGGCGCTTGAAATTCACCAATAAGAAGAGAAGAAGCTGTAAACAAACAGTCAATAGACGGAGAAACAGAACACAAATGATGTGGCGTATGCAGTTGTCCATAATCCTTTTTCTCTCAGTGTAGCAGCAGAGGAGCAGAATATTTTGCCCCAGTGACCCGAATAGACTCAATATCTTCTGCAGCACCAACACAAGCATGTAGTCCGCTGATAACATCCCTTGCTGTTTGCCATAAATATGCCATATGTCAGTGTTTTTCATGACATCTGAATATTTCGTTCACAAGATAAAAAGACAACATCACATCCTTATTAGTACAAGTAGTTCTGCTTCTAGTTCTGTTTTCCAGGATTTAGCTAATTTGAATAGAATCATTACAGAAAAATATGAGAGGTGTTTAAGGTTCAGCCCGTTGAGCTTGTTGGTGTGAACGTTCTGAAATCAGAACAGGAAGAAATTACTAATGCAGAAGTTTGAAAACCGACCACCAACCGTCTCTAGACTGATCTGATCGAGTGCAGCTCGCCGGGTGAGTCAGACACAAAACTGATGTTTTACATTTTAACAGCTAAAATCTACAATCAGAGACGTGTTTGTGTTTGTAGTCATTTGTCTGGAAGGTTCAGTTTATTCATATCACACAAAGAAAAGCTGGCAGGAAAACAGTTTACATTTATGATTCATTAATTGTTATCTGATACTGTTTAGTTACTGTGTGTGAAACTGATGTGAAACATTCTGCCGGATTTATTAAAAAAAGTTTCCGACTGTAGTTTTATGCTGTAGTTGTTTTCTCAGCAGCATTTGATGCAGTGACCTCAGGATCATCTGTGCAAATTCTATTGTTTAATCAAACTAGAATTGATCTGATATTTGGATTTTACAGTCTGTGTTCTGTGAGTCTTAACAAAGGTAAATAAATAATGAGCTGACAAACTGGTGAAGGAACAACTGTAATAAACTCCTCCTGGTTTATTCAAGTTCATTTCAGATTTTCTTATGAAGTCACAATTTGAGATCCAATAGTTTTTATAAACCTTGTAGAGTTTACATTTACTGGAACCATTCTGTTTACCAGTAAACTAAATTTATCCATGATGGTATTTGGGGTTAAACATCTGGACGGAAATGTATTTTGGTGAATAAATGAACTGAAAGATTTGTGGGATTTTTTTGAATTTGCATCGTTTTATTTCAGGGAGCAGAATAAACACAAAGGAGACACAGATTCACAAGAAAGTTCTGCTGGGGTTGAAAAAGGAAGTCGAGATAGAAGAAACTCAGCGGTTTCCTGCTGCTGCTGCTTATTCAGCCTGGCTGACTGTGATCACAGCAAAATGGAGTCAACAATGGAACTTAGAAGAAAAGAAAGACGAGCATCATGTTTCAGAAGAGCAGCCAGAAGAATCAGGAGGGTCCTGTCCAGGATCTGCAGAGATAGTTCTCCTTCTCCCGTTGGTCATTGTAACACTAGACGCACCTTCAATGAAGAGAACTGTTTAGAAGGAAGTTCTGCTTATTTCCCTATTTTAGGAACCAAGAGACCCACGAGCTGCTCCTATTATGAGTCTTCTGTACACCTGGACAGTAGTTTTGTCTTCAATGATCTTGACCTCTATGCTACACGTCGGCCTAATTCTAGATGCCAAGATAAATACACCAACATGCACGTTTCTTGGAATCCCCCAGACACTGCTAAATCTCTCCATGTCCCCAAATTTGCACCGGCGCAACTTCCTGTGATTAGAGGTGTTTCCCTACCCCATCAAAGTCATCATCGAAACAGAAGCACAACTGATATGAATGACTCAACTGACCGTATCGGCTCTTGGTACCGAGCAATAACTGCCACTCTTTCCTCAGGCAGCCGTGCAGTCCGACAGTACCAATCAGGACCCCAAACTGTCTGCACTGAAGGCAGTGGAGTACAAGATGCATTTGAGCAGTTGTCTGTGCAGTCTGAGAGCGTGTCAGCAGGTGACAGTGACTCCCTGGTTAAAATGGAGGCACTTGTTACAGCTGTGATCTCCTCAGTCACAAACACCCAGCCGACCCGTCCTCACCTCCAGCTGTCCTCAGATCCTGGTTGGAGTCAAAGAGGCTCCAGCTGTTTGCCTCGTTCTCACAGCGTTCCCTCACTGAGTCAGAGAAGCTGTGCAGAGAACCAGACCTTCAGACCATCACAGAGCTTACCTGACATGCTGTTAAAAAGCAGCTTTGAGGAGTTCACACCTGATATCACTGTTGATGAGGACGATGAAAGCTACCGGTTCCTGTGCTCCTGCCCGGGCCTGTACCAGTGCAGTGTGACGGGCCTGGTGTTCCACATGGAGGGAGAAGGGGACGTGGTTTACAGGATTGTCTCTTGGGACAGGAGGCTACTGGCCCAACATCACAAGAAGCCTGCAGGACCCCTGTTTGACATCAAATGTCAGCAGAAGTCTGTGTGTCGGCTTCATCTCCCACACTGTGAGATCCCATCCACAGCTGGATGTCAGTTCTTGTCAGTCGCTCACCTGAATGATGAGGGCATCGAGTTCATCGCCCCTCATAAGGTAACAGACACTCATGTGATCATCAACATCTCAGGGTTTTCTGGTTATGGTAACATCAAGGATGACGACTCACCATGTTTCCCAGTCCAAGCGCTGGTTCTGCTGTTCTACAGGCCTGCATATGATCCCGATCTTGAATCCCTCCTCAATGTGTTGATCCTACCAGGTAACGTCTCGGTCCGAGATGTGCGACGCACCAGGAAGAGCTTAGTAGGAGATGAGCTCTACATAGAGACGTCCTCACACTGTAAACTGCTGCCAGGGCAGGAATACACACTGTCCACTTGTCCTGAAGACGACTCGGTTCTAGTTCAGCCAACAACAGCAGAATTTGACAGTGACAACTATGACAACTACATCCCATCATTCCAGGTGGATTTGGAGAAAATCCTGAAACATATTAAACTGTTTCTGAGAGACACCAACAGACACAGTGTCTGGGAGAGACGAGTTTGTCTTTCATCAGCTGGACTAACAAAGTCCTGTGGACAGAGCGCTCTGAATCTGCCTTCACACCAGAAGCTGTTTGACATACGCAGCAGCTTCATCGAGGGGATATCAGGACCTGTTCTCAAGAGTCTGCTGGACAAACTGTTTGAGAAAAAGGTTCTGATTGATTCTGAGAGGGAGTCAGTGGACGAGATGCAAAACAGAGGAGACAAAGCTCGTTTAGTTATCGACACAGTGAGGAGGAAAGGTGAAGCTGCCAGTTCAGAGATGATCGAGTTCCTCTGTGAGCTCGACCCGTTCCTCTGTGAACATCTTGGCCTGATCTGAAGCTGAATGAACAGCTAGAAACAAAGTGTATTAGGATCGTACCAAATGTAAGAATTGTACCTTATGAAATGTTTAGCAGATGGACATACAGCATGAGAGCTAATGAGAACAGAGTACAGCTGGTGGGTTAAACTGAGTTTCCTGTTGAAGAGGATGTGAACTAGTTCAGGTGCTTCGGGGGAATCTCCCGTCTGTTATAGGCTGAACCTGAGAGGAGACCTGAGGAGGTGTGGAGCCATCTGCTGGTGCGTTCAGAGACTGTTCTCCAGGTGTATCGAATAATCTCCTCAGCTGATGGACGTTGTCATGGAAATTAAATCATTTTAAATGTGTATTTTTCAAATTAAGCACTGCTTATGTAGGTGAACTTCCCCCTTTCCAAATCTGGAGACACAACAGCAGCTAATCTTCATCCTGGTATGTTCACTATTGACACAGATTTGATTTTGTTAGCGTGGGATTTTTGTGGCTAAATGAAGAGCGTTCATGATGTATGTGTCTCATTAAAGGAGCATTCTGTAGTTTTAAGGAAGAAAATGTTCATGAGATGAGAGATTTCCACTGACTGATCTTTTCTGCCAAAACAAACTAAATAAACTCTCTTCATTTTCAAACAAAACTAACCTTAAAAGGATGACACAATATATGCCGTTTTATTTTGTTTATATGTGGTAGATTAGTGCTGTAAATATTTAAAAAAATTCTGAGTTTTTCTACGAACTATAGCGCCCCTTTAAACTGCTGAACTCAATGATTCATTCTGACCCTCCAGTGTTTGCTATTCTGTCCCCTTTGTCCGTTTGTTTCTGCTGTTTAACTATTTTTGTTTTTACATAACTTGTTCATACTTTTATCTCTGTCAGTATTGATTGCTTCTGTTCACCAGTGTGTGACTGTTTCAGGTGTTTTTAATGTCTCCCTCACAATAAAGACAGGGCAACAAACTCCTCGTGGTTTGCAGTAAGTGAAATCACACATAAACTGAAGTACTCTCTCATCCAGAATGTGGCCTAATTATTGAATATGAAAGTGCGATATGTATGAATTTGAGTTGAAACTTATCAAAATTATCAAGAAAATGTGAAGAAATTACAGTTTTGATTGTGTAAAGACCAACATTCTCTTGGTGCTCCGAGCTCCCATCCCATCTCTGTGACTGCTGCATGTCCTCCACAGTCTGCTGTGGTGAATAAATGTTCAGATCTCACCTCATGAATACGCTTTGATTTCACCTTGTCCTGTATTTCCGACGGCTTTGAACGCAGCATGTAGACAGTCGCGATGCGTCGGCCAATGGCTGTTGGGAAGGGGCGGGGCTAAATAAACTTGCCGACCCCTGCCCTGCTGCTGCTGCTGTCGACACACAATTAAATCAGTGAACTCGTTGCTTTGCAGCCTTCATGTTTATTTTCAGGACAAACCGACGCTGTTTATCGTTCAGCCACGAGCTCGGAGCGGTCCGGCTCCAGGTGAACAGCTGACACCTCCGCTGCTGCTCTCACCTGAGCTGTCAGCAGCAGGAGGAGACAGCGCGTCTTTGTTGAGACGGTGTTAATTACCACAGGGTTCAGCGACATTAAATGCAACGATATGACGTCAGGTGTCCGTAAAACAAACTCATAATCCCTCTTTAACGCGTTTTTATCTCACCGACGTGAGTGTGACAACTCAGACGCGTCATCTACTCTGTTCGGAAATATAAAATAAAGCATGATGGTGAATATTCCAGCTGTCAAACAACATATTTAGTGTTTTTATTCCGTTGACACATGAGAGAACAAAGGGAACCTGTCCACATGTCCCCGTTGCAGGCCCCCCGGAGCACCGCTCACTCTCATTGGCTAGCTTCACAAAACGATCTGACCTATCGCGTGACACCACACTGAGAAGCCCTAACGTCGGCTTCTGTGATTGGTCCAAACGTTTGGCGCCTCTTGAATCTGCTGCAGCCGTAGTGGGCGGTGAGTGTGAGACGGTGAGCAGTTTGAACCGCAGCCGTGTTGAGGCGGAAACATTGAAATTGGTCAAATTGTTTATAGGCAGAGTGAAATTAAACGGCGTGATTTATCCACAAACATTGTGTCTTCTGTGCGGACGCCGGAGCTAAAGTGCGGGGGACGGCAGCTTCTCTGTTTGCCGACTCTGGATACGTAAAGCCGGTGTCGCGCAAAGTGAATCGCTCCCTCCTACTGAGCTAACAGCTAGCTAGCCGCCGAGCTAACGTTACAGCTAGCCGGAACACGGAGCCAGCTAATCCCCAACACAAAGGACCGTGTTTGTCATATCCATCCCGAATCACCCCGTTGAATGAGGACTGAGCCTCCTGTGCAGGTAAGAGAAGCTGTCAGTGCTGCTGTCGGTATTTCCAGCGCGTTCGTCGCGGTTCAAATGACCCGGGTCTGTTCTTAATGCTTTGTGGATGCCTCAATCTTTGTTAACTAACCAACTGTTAGCTAGCACGCCGGGGTGTCGTGCCAAATTTTGTATCCCTGTCAGAATTGGTTCCCTCGCAAAAGACACCAACTTTCTTGTCGTCGGTCCCGTGAAGAAAAACATTTACGCCGCGGTGTAAACTGAAGCTTTAATATCCCGGATCACAGTGAGACGGTGTACATGCTCGGTGAAACTCAGTTTGAGGGGATACAAACTTGGCACGACATTGCCAAGCTATCGTTAGCTTGACGCTTGCTTGTTATTTGTAGCTTAGCTAGCTCGTCCTCTCTTGGTCCAGAATGCTGGTTGAAACGGTTCTGACCCGGACTAGTTTATGTTGACACACGTTAAAGGAGTATTCTGTAGTTTGAAGTGGAGGACATTTTAATCATAAAGAGAAATATCTTCATTGACTGATATTTAATCCCGAAACTGAACAAACAAACTCTTGATTTCATGGCTGAATAAACAAATTTACCTTAAAAGGACAACATAATGTGTTGTTTGACTTTTTTTTTTTCTTCACATGACTATATAAACAAAGATACCTCATTAAATATTCAGCTCATATCGATAGCTAATCTTGTTATTCATCTCTGGAAACTAGAGTGATTTAATTGCAGGTACAACAAAAATTAACCTTGTATTACTCATTAAAAACAAATGCATATTTCTAACTGAGTAAAAAGTTAGGACACCTTACCCCCCTGATCGCTGGCGTTTCCCCACTGTGGCTGAAATAACTTCAGTGAGACTTCTTGTAGCCATCTGACAGTCTGGCATCGGTTCAAGGACAGTTTGCCCAAATCCTCAATGCAGAATTCTTCCAGCTGTGAGATTTTTCGGGGGTTTCTTGCATTTACAGCCCGTTTCAAGTTGACCCACAGCTCTGGGCTTCATCTTGGCTTTTCCAGGACTCCATTTTGTAGTTTTCAGTCAGTTCCTGGTGGATTTACTGGTGTGTTTTGGGTTGTTGTCTTGTTTCAGGGTCCAGTTCTGCTTCAACATTATTTACAGATAGTCTCACATGTTCGTCTTGCACCCTCAGATACACGGTAGAATTCATGGTGGATTCTGTGCTGGTGAGCTGACCAGGTCCTGCTGCAGCAAAGCATCCCCAGACCCTGACACCTCCACCTTCACAGTTGGTGTGAGGTTATTTTCCTGTAATGCTGTATTTGGTTTACATCAAACAAACGTCAGTTCTGGTGTCCAGATAATTCAGTTGTAGACTCGACTGTCCAGAGAACATCATTCCAGAAGTCCTGGTCTTTGTTTACGTTCTCTCTGGCAAACTTCAGCCTGGCCTTCATGTTTCTTGGAGAGCAAAGGTTTCCTCCTTGCACGCCTCCCATGAAAGTTAAAGTTGTGTGTCTCTTTCTGATTGTAGAGGTGTGCACTTTCACATCAGCATCAGCAAGAGCGTGCTGTAGGTCCCGTGATGACATTTTAGGGTTTTTGGTGACTTCTTTTCGGTCTGCTCTCTGGGTGAAGTTGCTTGGATAACCAGACCTCAGCATGTTGGCAGTTGTTTTGAATGTCCTCCACTTGTAGCCTATTTTCCTGACAGTGGGAATGGCTGATATCAAGTTTTAAATCTCTTACCAGACTCATAAGCTGCTACAATCTTCTCTCTGAAGGCCTCAGGCAGCTCTGTGGATCTCACAGTGGCGTTCACTCTCACTTCAACAGTCAGGAAGACGCCAAACTAAATATCTGAGGTTTAAATAGAGCAAGCCTCCTTCAAAATGCTGAGTAACGATGTTCTAATCATGTGCACCTGATGTGATACACCTGTGTGTGATTTCAGCCATTTTAAATTGGAATAAATGTGGTGATGTCCTCATTTATTCCTCACCAGAAATAGCATTTATTTCTTTGTTTAAATTACATTTTACAGAAAGTTTCTGTTCAAGTCTCTGTTTTGTCAAAATTGATATTACATATTCAGAGGTCCCAGTATGTTAAAAACACATAATGAGCGCAGAAAGACCTTAACTGACTGACATTTTCTGCCTAAACAAACTAAATTAACAAACTCTTTGTTTCCTTGACTAAATAAACACACTTATATGAAACTTATCCTCGTAACAAACTTACACAATTTATACAGTTTCACTTGTGTTTAAATGTGGCGGACCCTGCCACCTTTCTAGCTTCAAATAGTGTTCTGGGACCTTATTTTCCTCTGACAACAACATGTTGATCCTGCTATTTAAAATACAACATCACTCTAAGTTTGTAATACTACCTCATTAACATTGTTGAGTTTAAATTTCTACTCCAAAATCACACAATGCCAGTGAACTGTAAAGTGTTAAGTTAGATGGTGAGGAACATTCATGAAAACAGGGCAATTAATGAACTTCTTTAAAAAAAAGTGGTTGATGTGAGCATCAACACGTAACGTCTCAGGGTAACTGAGAGGAAGTTAAAGAAGAATAAAGAATAATAGACAGTAACCTCGGTACTGCCAGCAAAACACCTTTTGACTTTGAAACATTTACTTAAACTCTCCATTATATTTGCATCCTGGCTGCTTGTAATCTCAACTCAGTCTGTGGTTCGAAGATTAAGTAGGTGGAAATGTGTCGTACCGCTACATTCCTCCACATTTCTCACGATCTGACACATGGCGTACCAGCATGTCTCCATGACAGCCGTCTCACATGTCTAATCGAAAGTGTGAGATCTCAGTCGGACCAGCCGGGCCGGTAGGCAGCGACTGACGCCGCCTGTCGAGCTGGCAAACGGATCTTGTTGCTACAAGTGAACACACAACTGTTGTAGTTTACAGAGAGTTATGAAAGAACAAACAAAGTGCACACATGGATTTCCTGTTCAACTTCCTCCAGCGAAGAGAGGATTATAGGTAGAAGGTAGAAAATCCTGTCACCTGTGTTTGAAGTATCTTTGATGTTTACGCCCAACGCAGAAGTGCGAACTGAACAGAGGCTGTTTTATGACACCGTCTATTTTCTGTATCGCTGCACATAGTTACTCTTTCATCATATGATACAAGCATTTCAATAAAAATGAGTTTTCTTTTTAATGAAGACAGTCATCCTTCAACGGTCTCCCACAGTTTTAAAGACCCAAGAAACATTTTATAGAACAGATGTTTTTGAAAATGAACACAGTTTATGAGATACTTTACCCAGACAGAACTGTGATGTGTGGATTGGTATCAAAGGCCTCTTATAAATATTGTTTTTGCATTTTAAACCTGAACATTATCTTATTACAGTCAAGTCACAGAGATAAACTGCTGCTTCTTCTTCTTCTGCTTTTTGTAAAACCAGCAGTGTTTTATGTTTTCTACAGTTTCTGTTTTGTTGTAAATGAAACCATCGAGTCGATGTTTCTTTTCAGACTTCCATCCAAACGATTGGTTTTGTGAAATTACCTAAACATACATTTCTGTGCAGCAGATATTATATTGACTGCACCAGTACAGAGCACTGGTTTATATCAGTGGGGGGAAGATAATAACTTATTTTTAAGTCCCAAATGTGGAAATGATGAATACATGAAAGGCTGCTGGAACTGGAGCTGATCAACAGCAGGCCTTCATGCGGTTCTAACATTTGGTTTATTTATGTTTTAGCCCCACATCCAGTCAAGAAGTCCAAGCAAAGACTGAACATCTAAATGTGAAGTATATCAGTGTTTATTGACCTCGTCGTCCTCCTGCTGGTCTGCAGGTTGATCATGGTGCTGACAGGGAAGCGCTCGGAGAAAGGTCCTGCCTGCTGGAAGAGGAGGGTGAAGTCTGAGTACATGCGGCTTCGGCAGCTCAAACGCTTCAGACGGGCTGATGAAGTCAAGGTTTGTCCACACGCCGACCTTCACACTGAGCAGATGTTCACAAAAGTTTTCATGTCAACTTTAACTTTATCCAGAATGTTTTCTGCTGCTGTGGGTTACATTTTAATTTTCCACGAGTGGTGGAAGTTGAGCTGTTGTTGCTGCTGGGTGTCTTCCCTGTTCGCTCCTCCTCACCAACAACTGTTTAATTCAAAACTTCAGTTTCTTTCACACTCGTTTTCCTTCTAGCTCAGAGCTCAAACCGTGCTTCAGTCCTGTCTTTTGTAACTTGTTTTGTGGTGAATTGGAACACGCTGACCGAGCACAGGGAGGTTTTTAGTTTTTTGTCTATCTTGAGTTGCAAATGTGAGTGAAATGCTCACGTTGTTGAGCCCTGGGGTTTGACACAGTTAATACACATTAATGGTAGATTTTTAACTTTCCGTTGGACTCTGAGCATTTAATGGACTTCTTGTTCATGTTGGCTCCAGAGCCAAGCTTTGAAGAGCTGATGACCTTGATATACATCTAGACATTTAGACCTGCTTCTGACTTTGGGTAATACCAAATCTAGCCACGCTACTGTAATGTGGAGACTTGACAATAAAATCTACAGTTTTCTCAGCAGAGGTATTTCATCATGCATAAAAACAGGAAATATGAAGTTTGCATTGCCCACCCTCTCATTTCCTCTCTACGTCAGCAGCATTTAGTCCCTGTCATGTTTTGTTCACGTGTTTGTAATCAGTCACCTGAGAGATAAGTCAAGGAAGCTCTAAATTCAGTCACTATATCTATGAAGGATTACTAGATAAAAGCACATGAAATTGTGTTAAATTGTCCAGATGGAGACGAGGTGGTACTCTGAAAACCTGCTCCAACACTTCAGAAATCAAACGTGGTGGCACTAAAGTAAAGTAAACTGAACTTTCTCGTCAACCTTCCAGAGCATGTTCAACACCAACCGTCAGAAAATCAACGACCGGACGGACATTCTGAACCAGGAGTGGAGGACCAGGCGAATCCAGCCAGTTCACATCATGACGTCCGTCGGCTCTCTGAGAGGAACCCGAGAGGTGAGCAGGTGAACATCTTCCATCAGTGAACAGACGGGTGGAGAACGTGTTCTGACCGTTCCTTTGCTCCGCAGTGTACGGTGGACAGCGGCTTCTCGGAGTTCCCCCGGCAGGTCATCCCGCTGAAGACCCTCAACGCCGTGGCCTCAGTCCCGGTCATGTACTCGTGGTCACCTCTGCAGCAGAACTTCATGGTGAGTGTGGAAAATGCACTTAAAAGTATTTTTGTGTGTAGTTGTAGAAGTTGGACAGTTGTAACCTCATCTGTGTAATGTTGTTGCATCAGGTGGAGGATGAGACGGTGCTCCATAACATCCCCTACATGGGAGACGAGATCCTGGACCAGGACGGTACTTTCATAGAAGAGCTGATCAAGAACTATGACGGCAAAGTCCACGGAGACAGAGGTGAGAGTCAGAGACTGATGGTGGGGAACAAGGCTTGCAAATTCATCATAATCATTATTAACAAAAACAGGATCAAGTTTTTCTTTTCGCCCCACTTCTCTGCGCCAAAAGAAAAAAAATACGCTGAAAATAGATCCAACATCAGGACTTCCAGACATTTATTCTGTGTGCTTGACAACAATCAGCTCACTGGTACCGTAGAAACTTTTGCATTTATTTTCTCTCTCCTTTTTTGATTTGTCTGGGAGGAGGGATTACTCTGGGCAGGTTTGAGAAACTGGCGGCGAGAATTTTTAAACCTTTGTCTGATATTACTTAAAGATTGAACGGGAATTAAATGTGGGTTGGAAAGCGGCAAAGAAAAAAGTGGAGATCCATGTGAAACCTCTGAGCAGCGTTATCTGTTGGCGCTACTTTAGATCCATTCCTCCACGAAGGAAGCGTGGAAGTGTGCGAGCAGTGAAACAGATGTAACGGGAGCATGAATGAGCCTCAGCCTGCAAAAAGACGGCCGGATTAAGTCGAGCTGTTGTTGTGAAATCCTCGTATCTTTTTAAAGAAGAATTTAAAAAATGTAAACGAAGGAAGTCAGGACATAAAAACAACGATCTGTTAATCTTTACACATCTGTGTGCAACAATGACAGCTGAAAAAAATGTTGACACCCAGGAAACCCTTCCTGTGTACGGATACAGAATGGATCAGTATCCTCTCGTGTTCAGACTTAAAATAGCACTGCGGTAAAAATCTGTTTGGAGGTTTTCATTCAGAAAACAAACAGCTGGTGTGGAGATGAGATTCAGGCTGTCTAGTTGAAGAAATGAATTCATGAGTTTTAAAGCTCCTCGGTCAACAAAAAGTAACTTTATAACATCACGTCTTGTGTTTCAGAGTGCGGCTTCATCAACGACGAGATATTCGTGGAGCTGGTCAGCGCTCTGTCTCAGTACAGTGACAATGAGGATGATGAGGAGGAGGAAGAGCAGGACTTCAAGGTAGACAAGATGGAGTTGTGTGAAAGCAAAGAGCATCCAGAGGACGCCCGCAAGGATGGACTCGTCAACAATGAGAGTGAGTCCTTCTTGACTGACGTGGTTGTTATGTCTGCAATCCAGGTGTCTTTGTTTGCTTTAACTCGAAATGTTGTTGTTTAACTGCGCTGCTACTAAGAGCGAAGCAGCCACAGACTGCTGCTTTTTAACTGACGGACGATAAAGAGTGAGTTTTGTGCTCTGATGGAAAGCGTGTGTGTCGTCTCCAGGCCGAACCAGCAGCGACAGCACCAAGAAGTTTCCCTCCGACAAGATCTTTGAAGCCATCTCCTCCATGTTCCCCGACAAGGGCTCCACAGAGGAGCTCAAAGAGAAGTGAGTGGGTTTGTTGTGTGAGAGTGACAGATTACTGAAGTGTCTCCAGAGAAAGTTAATTCACTGTAACTGATTTCTGTCATGTTGACATGACAACTTCAAATTCCAGTGTTGTTACATGTTCGTTTTTAACACAACATTTTCTTGTGTTGTCCTGCAGAAGTTCCACATGTACGCAGCTATGATACTTTCACCTTTTTGTAAAAGCTTTGAGTAAATTAAACTGATAGTCAAGAAGGAACACAAAGGATTTCAATGTTCATGCTTTAACCGAACCGTTCAGGGTCGACACAATACTGGAATTTCTAACTTTGTCCAACAGAGTCGTTAGATATTAACAGTTGAGTTGGAGCCTCTCTGGTGTTGTCACAAAACAGTGTGTGAGCACGCTGTGTGTGTGTGTGTGTGTGTGTGTGTGTGTGCGCGCGCTCGAGTGCATGTATCAGGGTTTCTACACAGCTGTGAAAAGACAAAACAGCCGCACACTTAATTTTGACAGTTATTGAATCAAACTCTGGTGGATATTTACTTTGAAATCTTTGATGACGCGAAATCTTTTTATTTGGCGGCAAACTGTTTACGGCAAAGTGTGGCTCCCATAATTCCATTGTTTGGAGACGGCAGATGTTTCCTCCTCATGAGGAAGCGAGACTGTTTACTCCGCTGTATAAAAATGATCTTATATCGTCATCAGTAGATTGATATTATCAACATGCCGAGTCTTTTGATCTTTGCTAAACTGATTTTAAAACTTTCACGCGAAACAGAGCGAAGGCTTGTTTGACAGGATGAAGAACGCTCCTGTTGTGTGCACGTTTGTCTCAGGGAGCTTCTTTTCTTTAAGTTCGTGACTATAAGCAGCTTTAATTTCTGTGTGTGTGTTTCAGGTACAAGGAGCTGACGGAGCAGCAGCTGCCCGGCGCTCTGCCCCCAGAATGCACCCCGAACATCGACGGACCGAACGCTCGCTCCGTGCAGCGCGAGCAGAGCCTGCACTCGTTCCACACACTGTTCTGCAGACGCTGCTTCAAATACGACTGCTTCCTCCACCGTCAGTACACACACACACACACACACACACACACACACACACACACACACACACTCGCCATCTTATTAACTCAAAGTATGGACGTCATTGTTTTAGTCAACTATCTTCAGTAAATTCAGGCTGCTGAGATAAAACTCCAGCGATCACACCTCTTGGATGGACAAACTGTCTCCTTCCACTTTTAATATTTAAATATTTGCATCATCTTCTGAACTGAAGTTTTAGGTCAGTATTTGTTCAATGACTAGATGGTGAAGTTGGGAAAATACTAAAATACCTCAAAGTTCCCATCTGACTCTTCCATCTCACATCTCCTCCTTTTAGCTTTTCATGCTACTCCAAACACCTACAAGCGCAAGAACCTGGAGAACCTGGTGGACAGTAAACCCTGCGGCATTGACTGCTACATGTACCTGGTACAGGTGAGTCAGCAGCTTCTCAGATTAAAGGGTCAAACCTCTGAAACATTCATTTGATATCTTAGTTGTGTGAATTTTGCTTTTAACGGTCTATGAGATGAGATTGGAGGACATTAAATTAAATCGCAGCACCAGCAGGTTGTGCATCACTGTTGTCGTGCTGTGTTTGCTCAGGACGGGATGGTGACGGAGTTCCCAGGAGGCGGGGTCCCAGAACGGGTGAAGACGCCCTCCAAGCGCACGGCGGGCCGCCGCCGAGGACGGCTGCCAAACAGCAACAGCCGACCCAGCACCCCGACCGTCTCCTCAGAAACCAAAGACACGGACAGCGACCGCGAGGGCAGCAAAGAAGACGAGCGAGAGAACGACAAAGACGACGAGGACAAGAAGGACGACAACACCAGCAGCTCCGGTACGACCGCTCGCGTCCAAAGAAGTTGTGACGCTCTGTAAATCATGAATCATGAATTTGAAAACTAACAAGCTCATCGTCATGTTTGTTTGTGGCATCTCACACCAGACTTGCGACAACTCAGCAGTAAATATTCATGATCAAAGTTATGAGTGTCGATGTGATGAATGACCTTGACAGTGTTCTCTTCTCGGTCCCTGGAGAATATTCCTGTCCTAAGTGTTTGTCTCCTGCGTGCAGAGGGAAACTCTCGGTGTCAGACTCCAGTGAAGATGAAGCTGACCGGCGAGGCTGAAGCGGTGGACTGGAGCGGGGCTGAAGCCTCTCTGTTCAGGGTTCTCATCGGGACGTATTACGACAACTTCTGCGCCATCGCCCGGCTCATCGGCACCAAGACCTGCAGACAGGTGACTGGTTTAACATTTACTCACAGCGTAGGATCCATTTCTGTTTGATTTTCCTAACAAGCATCGTGTCGCGCAGGTTTACGAGTTCAGGGTGAAGGAGTCGAGCATCATCGCTCGGGCTCCGACTGAAGACGAGGACACGCCGCCCAGGAAGAAGAAGAGGAAACACAGACTGTGGGCCACTCACTGCAGGAAGATCCAGCTGAAGAAAGGTCAGAGGTCACTGCAACAAACAAACATGGAAGAGTTCATTGATGTGGGTCCAGAGAAGAACCCAAACATGTTATCGTACTCCTGGTTTCACTGAAACACACAAATGTCTGACACCACGGTAGAAAAACTACATCAGCTCCACAGAGAGCAACAAGAAAACACTAATTAACTGCTGTTGTTAATCAATCAGCTGTAAAGTAAACTGAACGTTACTCCAGCAGCTGCAAGAGACAGAAAAATGGTCAAACTTTAAACTCGATCCACGATGAAATGAAGTGAAACTACTTGGTCTTCACTTCCTCTGATGGTGGGAGGAGATGAAGTGTTGTGGTGCTTTTGTTTACCGCCCACATGTTTGTGCTTCTGCAGTCAGAGCTAACGAGGACAACAGTGGTTACAGATGTAACTCCAGCTCTCTGAGTACTGGAGTTTTGAACCCTTTAGCTGATTTTAGTCACCGACACTCAACGACAGCGAGGAGTTTAAAAAGCCTTCAGTAAAAACATGTTCAGCTATTACGACCTTCAACAGGGCGGCTCAAAATGGCTACCTCGGGGCTGTTAGATCTATATGTTTGCAGACAGTCACATGATCAGTATGTAAACCGTCACACTCGATTGATCTGTGAACGTCGTGTGTGACCGCTGCGTCTCTCCCCGTGCAGACGGCTCGTCCAACCACGTCTATAACTACCAGCCGTGTGATCACCCGCGGCAGCCCTGCGACTCCTCCTGTCCCTGCGTCACCGCTCAGAACTTCTGCGAGAAGTTCTGCCAGTGCAGCTCTGAGTGTAAGAACACACACACACGAACACACACACACTCCTCACAAGTTTCCATAGTAAAATCTCAGAAATGAAACTAACTCTGCTCGCGTGCTGCTGCTGTGTGGACGCAGGTCAGAACCGTTTCCCAGGTTGTCGGTGCAAAGCTCAGTGCAACACCAAGCAGTGTCCGTGCTACCTGGCAGTCAGGGAGTGTGACCCCGACCTCTGCCTCACCTGCGGCGCTGCAGACCACTGGGACAGCAAGAACGTGTCCTGCAAGAACTGCTCCATCCAGAGAGGAGCCAAGAAGGTCTCACACACACACACACACGCACACACACACACACCAAAAGCAACAATACAACCTTCTGTTCAGTCTGTATGTTGCTGATCTGAAGCTCAGACGTGACGCTCTGGTCCTGGTTGTGTTTCAGCACCTGCTGCTGGCCCCATCAGACGTGGCAGGTTGGGGGATCTTCATCAAAGAGCCGGTCCAGAAGAACGAGTTCATCTCTGAGTACTGTGGAGAGGTGAGACTGCAGCGGCGTGGGGCAGACGGGTTCTGATTGGGCTTTAAGAACAATTATTATCATAATATTCAGCTCATCTGACGCCTGCTGGCTCCAGAACTTAACTTCTGATTGTTACATCTCAACAACATCCTCCGTTTCAGCTGTATGTCCAAGAACACTGTGGAAAGGAAGAAGTCGAATAAATTGAATCTGTCCAGGCTGATCATCCGAAATACTGTTGGAAAATGTGTGATGTTGTTTCTGCAGATCATCTCTCAGGATGAAGCCGATCGCAGAGGGAAAGTCTACGACAAATACATGTGCAGCTTCCTCTTCAACCTCAACAACGGTAAAACTCTCTCACGTCTAGTTTTTCTTCATACGTTCACACCTGAAAACTTTAATTAAGTTTTAGAAAAAGTTTAAATTGCTTATGACCACAAAAACAGAACATCTGATTCAGATTTGTTTTCTGTTCCCGACAGACTTCGTTGTTGATGCCACGAGGAAAGGCAACAAGATCCGCTTTGCAAACCATTCAGTGAATCCTAACTGCTATGCAAAAGGTAAGAAGCTGTGACTGAAGAACACCTGGATGAACACCTGGATGTTGGGTCACCTAACGCTTCTCTTCTCTGCAGTGATGATGGTGAACGGAGATCACAGAATAGGAATCTTTGCTAAGAGAGCCATCCAGACCGGAGAGGAGCTCTTCTTTGACTACAGGTCAGAAACAGCCACTGATTGATTTGTTGTTTTATCGACTAAAAGATAGCTCGAGAAAAATAATAGTTGGTACGTTGGGTGACGATCAGCTGCTGTAATTATTGATAATGTGCTCAGTCATTTCAGGCAGCAGTGAGTCCAGACATTGAAGCTCACGTTTCTGTGTGCGTCTGTGTTTCAGGTACAGCCAGGCTGACGCTCTGAAGTACGTCGGGATCGAGCGGGAGCTGGAGATCGCCTGACTCGGACTTCTACCTCCCGTGGATCAACGACACAAAGGCCTTTACACTCAAACACAAACACACGTTCACTTCAGGAAATCGAGACGACTCGTCAAAATGTTAGAAAGCTTCAGGAAAACTGGGAATATTTGAAGCCGAATTTTGATGCTGTTTTTTCTTCTTTCTTTCTCTTTTTTTTGCCACCTTGGTCTTTTTTAAAATGTGTAATTTTTCTTCTGTCGACAAAAAAAGAAAATCTTCCTCTTCTGTCGAGGCGGGAGTCTCGGATTCGTGAATCTTCCTCAGCTGAAGGTGCAGATCAGCGACACACTGACTTTCTAAAGTGTTTTTGTTTTTCCCGGTGAGGTGAGAGGAGACGAACCCACCGCTTGTCTGCTTTTTCGATTCGAGCTTCAGGGACCAAAATCCTCCACCAGCCGCTCTCTGGACTGTGTACTGTGTACTGTGTGCCACATGTGGCTCAGGTGTCATGTTGTGTGTTTTTTCTACAGTGTGAACTAAACCAGCCACACACTCCTCCGAGTGCCACATCACTGTCTGTCTGTAAAACACGAGGCCGCTCACGAAGCAGCGTCACCAGACTCGACTCAATCTGCTACGAATTTCAGTGTTTAGAGCGACAGCGTCTCTTAGAGCCGCTGAGCGGATCCTCACTTCAGTTTATCTGCAACTGAAAATGCAGAATACTTTCCAGATTCTCTAATGTGAGTGTTTTCTATTTTTTTGGCCTGATATTGTCATGAATTTAATATTTTTAGGTTTTGAACTGTTGATCGACAATAACAATCGTTTGAAACATTATTGGATGTTTGTTTGTTCTGGTGCTTTCTTTCTTTGAGTTCAACATATTTCATTTTTCGAAACAGAATTTAAAACTTTTAACCAAATTATTATAAATCATAAGTGTCCGACAGCTTCAGACGGTTCTGGTTCTGTCCGATTGACAATCGAATCAAAAAATAATCAGTGAAAATGGCGAAAAATGGAAAATTCTCACATTTTAGAGGCTGGAATGAATCAAAAGATCTAAAAAGTTCACTGAATATTAAATGTGTTGCTTTTAATTTAGGGTGAAAAAAATAATGTAGAAAAGAGTTCCAGTCAGGCTTTTATTTTGAAAACCTTATGATGCCTTCAGGGCCTACAGGAATAATCTCCGTTATTGTTTTTAGTCCAGGTGACATCACCTCCCGCCACTAAAAACACCAGCAGACGAGTCATCAGGCGGGTCAACTTGCATCTTCTAAACGCTGCTGACGGACACGAGCCGCCATGTTTGTTTTGGGCGCTGACGCTGCTTCGTGATGCCGCCTCAGCTTCAGGTGCTAACGTGAACACACTGAACATCACTACATCCTCACTGCAGGAAACTCAGCCGGCAGACGACGAACACTCAACATTTCAGTCCGGCTGACGTTTCATCTCCGTGTCGTGATCTCCCGTCGCTCTCCTGACTGAGCAGCGCTGCTTTTACCAAACTCCACCTGAACCCCCCGTCGATACTGACGGAGGTTCTGACTCATGTTCTCCTGACGCTCCGCCGCCTGCTGAAGGTTTCCGAGCAGCACTGTGCTCCACTCACACTCACACAGATCCACGTTGTTAACCATCAGCTGGTGCAGAGCTTCAGTCTGTACGGAGCTGAAACTTGAAAGAGTGTTTCTTGTCGGGCTGCAACAAACGTTTCGTCCTGATTTAATTTCTCTCTCTCAAAGTTTTACAGCCTTCAAATGTCTCATTTTGTCCCAACAGTCCAAAAGTAGAAGAGATTAAATTTAAAACTCGGATGTTCCTCTGCTCAGGGCCCAGCAGGTCCCTTTAGTTTACTCAGCCCAAACATTTAAATCTGGAAGGTCAAGCCCCGAGATCCCACGCAGAAGATTCTGGTTATAACAAGGTGTAAATATGGTGTGTTCAGGGAAGTCGGGATCTTGGAGACGTGGATCACAGTCGACAGATCGCCGTCCTCGTCTTCTGTAGAAAACGTTGTATCTTGAATGCGTCGACGAACAGACCCGAGTGCGAGTCGAGCACAGTGAGAGCGCGAAGGGAAACTCCAGACCGTGAACTAGTCGCGAGGCGTTTGTTGGACCTGCAGCGTCCCGCTCTCTGCCGTGCCTTCAGTCCAGTCCCGTCTGATTAGTCACTTCCTGCATGATGAAGAAGTTTTGGGTCCTCGTCTGTCTGGTGCTCCTTCAGAGGACCTCGCACTGCCTCGTCCACGTGATGTCCAATCAGTATCATATAATCTTGATGGTTTCCAGAGTTCCTCTTGTTAAATAAGCCTTTTAATAACGTACCAACAATCACTTTGACTCTTTTTATCTTTTCTGATGTGAATTCTGGTGCTGTTGGCCCGACGTCTGACCGACTTGAAGCAATACCAGCCTCTGTATTTAGATTTTCACCCTCCTGCTGAGGAGATGTTCCTGTTTGAGCTCCACTTTCTTACCTTACACCTGTAATTTATTAGACGGACGTCTCGTGCTGCTGCGCCGTCTGGTCGATGGGTTAAAGACTTCAGGGTCTCCTGGTGCTTCACTCGTGGAGTCCTTACGCGTCCTCAGCTCAGCTCTGGGAAGTTTCCAGGGTGGAGACGAGATTTTCAATATGATTTAGTCAAATTTGTGTGCATGAAAATAGCAAATATGATGTTCTGAACACAATCTGGTGAATATCTGAAAGAACGCTGCAACTGATGATCAATCGATTAATCATTTAAAAGATTGCTAATTGCTTTTCTGTCCAAGTCCACAGACCTCACCGTCATGAAGGACAAAGAAGAGCAGCAAATCCTCACGTTTTAAGAACCAGGATAGTTTTGATTGAAAAGTAACTGACTCGATCGATCAGTCGGTTGTTTGTTCGCTGCAGCTCTGATCTCAAACACAAATGTAGAAACTCTTTTTGTTTAAGATCACAAACATTTAACTGCTGATTTTTGAGCCTCCTCGTGCAAAGACATCGTATGAAGCAGCGACTCTGAACTGACAGACGAACTCTCCAGCAGCTGTTTTTATTGATTAACTGACGTGTCGATCGGTGAAATCGGCTCCTGTGAAGATTCACTGATGTTTAAAACTCAGACGTGACTTCAGCTGCGACGATTCAGAACCAGCAACTCGTCAAAAGTCACGTTCATGTGAATTCAATCTGTGGACGATCGTTTCTGCCAGAAAACAGATGAAAACTAAACCTTGATAGTAAAAAGTTCCTGCTGTAAATCAGTTCAGCACTTTGACACAGGAAGTCAATAAATCAAGACATAAAGGCAAAATAACGAGACAGAAGATTATTATTAATAAAAAGGTTCTTAATCTGAGAAATCGAAATTAGGAAATGAAAAGTCCAAAAAATTGTCATTGAGCTCAAAAGTTTAAGTTGATGATCATGAGAAGAAGCTCTCGTCTCCTGAATTTATGAAATGAAAATTCACAATAATGAGTTAAAATAAATGTTTCTAAATAATTTCATCACGTTTTCCTGACGAGACGTTATTTATATCCTTCATTTCTTGTTTCTGGCACTGAAGACTTCCACAGAGATCAGCAGCTCGACCCGTCAGCTGTCTGAACAGTTAAAGTGAAACAGATTCATGATTTGAGTCTTTGAGTCAGAAACACTCGAGCAGCGTCTGAGCCGGGAGTTATTTATCGTTTCAGACGTCCGCCTGCGTTAACTCTTCACTCCTCTTCTCCTCAAACCAGGACCACTTTGTTCCTCCGATGACAACAGGTGCTGATTTTGTAATGTTTACAGGGATTTTGTTGTTCAAAGTGATGCAGATTAAAATATTATAAATGGTTGATTTGTCTCTGACTTTATTTAAACTCACACTTTTCTCGGGGAGCTGAGGCGAGCGCAGAGACTGTGGCGACACTCATACAGGAAGTGTCGTCATGTTTAATGATCCATCAGGTCGTCAGATCGAATCCTGATCGATCACATCGGGAAGACGAGTGTAACTTCAGTCTGACATACAGCCTCATAACTTCAGAGGGTTTTTCAGATTCTTTATGGGTCTTTTTTAGCCAAAATTCTGCAGCTAAAAGTAAAAAAATATGCATTTTGAGTGAGTTTTGCTCTTAAAGGAACAGTTCAACTAAAAAATGAAAACATTTCTGGAGCTTCACAGTTAAACAGTAGCTGGAGACTTGATTTAAGACAAAAAAACTCCTTTTAAACTTTGCAGAATTTGTTGTTAGCACTTCCAGATTACTTTGATACTGAAGAAATTTTTAAAACACAGTATTCTCAGGCAGGTTCTGCACAGACGCAGCACATCTGGTGTGATCCATCTGCTCCAGGAATGTTTGTGGACTGTCCCTTTAAAGATGACTTATGTCAGGCCTCTGATGTTAAACTATTCAATCTGAAGCAGATAATGGAGGGAATTCCACTTCCTCTTTCAACCCTCCAAAATAAAACTACCCACAGCTGAAGTCATGCACCTTCCTGTTTCCCTGCTCAAGTTTAAAGATACATTTCAAAGTCAAGAAAGTCACATTCTGACATCATTAGAGTCGAACCTCATGTAGTTTTGTGTTGAAGCTCAATGAACTAAATCGTCTCATCAGCATGTCACCAGAACCAACATGGAGCCGACTGGGTCAGAAAAAGGTTGTAAACAAGATGAACACAATAAATCTGAGATCATACTGACGACTGCAGATCGTCAGCTCTATCATTCAGTTACGTGTTTTGGCGAGATTTAACGAGACAATGTCACTAACGAGACTGTCGACTGTGTCGTCTTCATAATGACGCGTTTCTGTCATTTTATTAGTTTGAGGACAAACAAACTTACTGACTTTGGAAAATTCAAGTTTTATGTAATTGGTCCCATGATGGTCCACCGGAAGAGGCGTGACTTCAGCGCTCTGTGTAAAAACCCAGCAGAGGTGAAGGTGTGTCAGAGTCTCAGGTGTGAACAGAGTCAGGTGTGTCAGTCTCAGGTGTGTCAGAGTCTCAGGTGTGAACAGAGTCTCAGGTGTGAACAGTCTCAGGTGTGAACAGAGTCTCAGGTGTGTCAGAGTCTCAGGTGTGAACAGAGTCTCAGGTGTGAACAGTCTCAGGTGTGAACAGAGTCTCAGGTGTGTCAGAGTCTCAGGTGTGAACAGAGTCTCAGGTGTGAACAGTCTCAGGTGTGTCAGAGTCTCAGGTGTGAACAGTCTCAGGTGTGAACAGAGTCTCAGGTGTGAACAGTCTCAGGTGTGAACAGAGTCTCAGGTGTGAACAGAGTCTCAGGTGTGTCAGAGTCTCAGGTGTGAACAGAGTCTCAGGTGTGAACAGTCTCAGGTGTGTCAGAGTCTCAGGTGTGAACAGTCTCAGGTGTGAACAGAGTCTCAGGTGTGAACAGTCTCAGGTGTGTCAGAGTCTCAGGTGTGAACAGTCTCAGGTGTGAACAGAGTCTCAGGTGTGAACAGAGTCAGGTGTGAACAGTCTCAGGTGTGAACAGAGTCTCAGGTGTGAACAGTCTCAGGTGTGAACAGAGTCTCAGGTGTGAACAGTCTCAGGTGTGAACAGAGTCTCAGGTGTGAACAGAGTCTCAGGTGTGAACAGTCTCAGGTGTGAACAGAGTCTCAGGTGTGAACAGTCTCAGGTGTGAACAGAGTCTCAGGTGTGAACAGTCTCAGGTGTGAACAGTCTCAGGTGTGAACAGAGTCTCAGGTGTGAACAGTCTCAGGTGTGAACAGAGTCTCAGGTGTGAACAGAGTCTCAGGTGTGAACAGTCTCAGGTGTGAACAGAGTCTCAGGTGTGAACAGAGTCTCAGGGAGGCGAGCGTTAGAGAAATCTTTCCTTATTTTATTTATCACACATTTAGAAAATGAACCACACTATACAAATGTCCACCGTTCAGTAATGAAACAGGCCTCCTGCATGAACCCAACCGACCTCAAACCCAAACAGAGACAACTTCAGCAGATCAAGAAGCGTCATGGCGGCTCTGAACTCACCACCTCCTCCTCCTGATCAGTCGCAGACTTTAATTTAAAACAGGACCGGCGTCGATTTCGCGTCGTCGTCGTACGGTGGACTGCGTCGGCTGCCCAGTGACTCGACTTTTATTTTTACTTTTTAATCTTTTCGTGGTCACCGTGGTGCAGGTAGGCAGTAGCATGCAGAAACCTTTGGATGCGGCTCTCCTCTGATTGGCTGTAGGCTAATTCATTACGCTATGTAAAGAAGGGAGTAGGGATTGTTTTTTCCTCTTAGAGTCTGTGGTTGTTATTTACAATATGACAACAAGGAAGTGTGTGTGTGTGTCTGTGTGTGTGTGTTTGAGTCCTACAGATGGGACGGGACAGGCGAGCGTGTAGACGGGGTCTCCCGGTCTCAACAGGAGGGGTTTAGTTCCTTCATGGCTGAAGGAGCGCAGACAGTTCGGCCCCTCAGGTCGGTGGCTGGTCGTCACATCAGGGCGGTCATGTGGTCGGCGACACACTCACAACATGTCCGCCGCTCAGAGGGATCCTCACTTTATTACTCAGACATAAAACTTTAAAAAAAAAAAAAAAAAAATGAAGAAGAGAACAAATAAAAATAAAACTGAGGAGAGCCGGCGGGCGGGAGGCGTTCAGGCCAGGTAGCTGTACGTGTCCTTCTCCCCGTCCACTCGCTCCAGGTACTCCTTCTCTATCAGGATGTCGATGCATTTCTGTCCACAAGAGGGCGACAAAACACACACATGAGGACACGAACACACACCGACACCTCAATCCTGTTAAAGGGGCGTAACAATACAAACTCCAGCTGGTCTCAGAACTACAGTTATCAACAGAATGTGAAGAGTTCTGTAAGAAGTTAGCATGCTAACCAGTTAGCACCCTACTTAAACACCACTCCTAGCTCCCAATGTGTGTCGCTAGCTGCACAGCTAACTGAGCTAACTTGCTAACAGTTGCTCTGCCTCTTGTGGGTTTGACGTCTGGATTCTTGAAGCAGCTGATTCCTACATACTGCTCCTTTAAATCACATCTGGCTCCTTTTTTTCTTTCTACGTTTTGATTCTCGTCAGTAAATCAACATAAAACAAAAACACTGGTGAAATGAATGCGTTTAAGAAACAAAATCTTTCATTTCAAGTCATCATGTTTTATAAAGTGTCATCGCATGTGTGTGTGTGTGTGTGTGTGTGTGTGTGTGTGTGTGTGTGTGTGTGTTACCTTGATGACGGGGACTCTGGGTTTGAATCGGGACGACAGCTGGTTCAGGACTTCAGCCAGGAGCTGCTGATGCTTCAGGACCTTCCTCATCTTCATGATCCTCACTATGGCAGCCTGCACACACGCACACACACACACACACACACACACACACACAATCAGTTCTGACTCAACACACTTCCTGTTTGGTCCTCAAGTTATTTCATTTGTGCGCCTGAATAAAAGTCTTCAATCTTTTCCTTCACCTAATTGATGCACCTAAAACAAAAACATCAGCTGTTGTAAACGACACTGTGACAATAAAGTTCAGTTATTTTAAACTCATTTTATTGTATGTTGTCACTTTATTTAGTTTGAATTATTTCATCAGGATTATTATAATTCCTCCAACGTTCAACTCAACAAATATGAGCTTGTTTTATTTCAACTATCACAAAACGTCACAGAATGATTCAAATTGAGCATTTTCAAAACTTCAGGCTTTGAACGAACCCTGAAAGTTTTTCTTATATCTGTAAATCCAAACAACCAGGCTGACTGAGCGGGCGGAGGTGAGGAGTTCAAACTCACCTGAATGAGGAGCTTAAACTCACCTGAATGAGGAGCTTTCGGTCCTCTTCGATGTTCTTGTGAGTCGTCTCCTGCTCCTGTTTCTGCTCCGTCTTCATCGGGACGTTGATGTTCACTCTCAGCTTCTTACTGTGAGACAAGAACAACGTGAAGTTAACGAGCGTCCAGCGTCACGTCTATCAGACTCGTTAACTCGAGTCAAACAAGTTTCTCACTTCTTGTATCCGAGGAAAAGTTTGATGACGGTGTCGGGTTTGAAATCCATCTCGTCCACGTTGGCGTTCTCGTCCTCCATCACCTGAACACAGACAGACGGAAATATACAGAAATATAAAATCACAAACATCTTTGACGCGAGTGTGAGAATGAAGGTAATATTACTGCGAGTGAAACGAGAAGTTTCAGCCTGTAGACATAGTGAGTGTTTTGTTTGGCGCCCTCTGGTGTTCAGAATGAGAACAACATTTCTTTGAGGCGTTCCAGCTGATTGTTCGGTCTCAACATTTAGCAGAATTTAAGACATATTAAGACTTTAAGGACTTGCAGATTCCCGGGTTCAGTTAAAGCCGGTGTTTTATTTTCACGAGACGCGACGTGGACGTGTCAATGTTTGGTGAGCTGAACAGACGCTGATGTGAAGACTGAGAGAAGGAAGAAGTTTGTTTTACTCACCAGCAGCTTCGACTTTAACAAAATCTGAAGAACCTGAACCAGAATGTCCTGAAATGAAAGACGAGTGTCAGTAAAGAAAATGAATCCGACTTCATTAGTTTGTGGGAGCGAGTGTTGACGGTTGGCTCACAGTTTTGATCTGCGTGCTGTCGGTCAGCTGCTGGACGGTGTAGCTGTCCTCTGTGTTGTACTGCAGCAGGATGGCCATCTGGAAGGTGGAGGCCTGCAGCGTGTACCTGGAGACCACAACCACAGACAAACCGGGTCAGTACCAAACCGACTGGAGCTGCACAGCCAGGTCCAAACAGTGATGACTTCAGATTGTTTCTGTTGTCCCACAACGGGTCCAGAACCCAAAAGAGTCTTCAGTTACTGACATACACGATAAAGAAAAGGCTCCACACTAACACTGCTCACCTGTAGCTCCACACTAACACTGCTCACCTGTAGCTCCACACTAACACTGCTCACCTGTAGCTCCACACTAACACTGCTCACCTGTAGCTCCACACTAACACTGCTCACCTGTCAGCTCCACACTAACACTGCTCACCTGTAGCTCCACACTAACACTGCTCACCTGTAGCTCCACACTAACACTGCTCACCTGTAGCTCCACACTAACACTGCTCACCTGCAGCTCCACACTAACACTGCTCACCTGTAGCTCCACACTAACACTGCTCACCTGTAGCTCCACACTAACACTGCTCACCTGTAGCTCCACACTAACACTGCTCACCTGCAGCTCCACACTAACACTGCTCACCTGTAGCTCCACACTAACACTGCTCACCTGCAGCTCCACACTAACACTGCTCACCTGCAGCTCCACACTAACACTGCTCACCTGTAGCTCCACACTAACACTGCTCACCTGTAGCTCCACACTAACACTGCTCACCTGTAGCTCCACACTAACACTGCTCACCTGTAGCTCCACACTAACACTGCTCACCTGTAGCTCCACACTAACACTGCTCACCTGTAGCTCCACACTAACACTGCTCACCTGTTCTTGAAGCAGTTGGTGACCAGCTCTCCTTTGGACAGGTGATAGAGCCAGGTCAGCTTCCTGCCGCTGTGTCTGCTGGCGTAGAACGCCGTGAAGCGCTGATAGCTTCGCTCCAGCTGCAGAGACAAAGACAGAGGAGAGGTTAGAGCTTCTCAACCTGAGGTCCAGGGACCTGCAGGGGCCTGGAGGAGGTCTGATGAGGCCTCGAGCTGAAAGAGAACGTCGACAGGACTGTTTTTAAAGAGAAGCCGTTTAAAAGGTGGAATCAGTTTTTACCTCAGAGGGCAGCGCGAAGGTGCAGGACTGCTGGAAAGGCCACGACCCGGAGCTCAGAACCTGGATACTGAAGTCCACTGAAGACACAGAGAGAAATCAGTCTGAGTACAGATATGAGCGTGTCAGTGCTTCAGTACAACAGTTCAGCTGGTTTATTTGCTAAATGTGAAGTGTAGTCTGGTAGATATGTGACGAGTCGATCAGCTGCTTCCACATAAAAAGCTCCAAAACAATAAAACAAACTAAATCCAGAACAATGACGTGATCAGAGTTTATCACCTGAAACACTCCTGCCAGGTTTTAAAAGTCTATTAAAGCAGTCGAGGTGACAGAAACTCTGGAGATCAGATATTAGAACAACTTAGTTTCAGCTGACAGTAACAAACCATGATGATTAATCACTTCATGTATTTGTCAAGAATATAACTATTTGGATTATCAATTAATTGAGGGAATTCTGAAGTGAAAATCAAACTTCCTCATTCAGTTTAAATCATTATAAAAACAGCGTCGAGTTAAAGTCAAGAACTTTTCACACTTTCAGGTACTTCAACCAAAAGAGACTTTTGAGGCCTTAATTATGACGACTTTCATGTATTGATAAATTAAACTGTGAAAACTCTAATAAAATTGACAGATCTTTTTATCTGCACGTCGATCAGTTTCATCCAATTTAACTTCTGCACTTTAAACTTCATGTTGTTCATGTTCACAGTAACTCGATCCTGATCATCAGAGTCGTTCTGCTGTGACGACGAGCTCGCTTCATTTCAGATATTTAAGATTTTCGGCTAACAATAAAACACACCAGTCTTGAAAATCATGTAACACGACAGTTAAAGTTAAAGGTTTCACAAACCTTGACTGCTGTCTGAGTGTGTACTTACAGTCCAGAGGCTCAGAGTTGGTCAGGTGTTTCTTGAACTGCTCGTTCAGGTCTTTACTGACGCCGATGTCCTGGAACATCCGCTGCAGTTTGGACGTGTACTCGAAGCCGCACGCTTGCTGCACGACGACAAGAGCAGAAGTTTGTTCAGTTTGGGTCGATAGAAACCGAACACGTTCGGAGTTACTGTGGGTGTTTTTGATGCAGGCGGACTGTGTGACGCCTCACCTTGAGTTTGGAGATCATGCTGGCCTCCGCGTCGTCGCTGGCGCTGTTCTGATGGACCAGACGTTTGGCCAACATCTTCGCATAAAACTTCTGGAAGACATCTTTGTCCTCGATGTACTTGAACACAACCATCTGCAGGAGGAAAGACAACGAGTCACATGACAGAACCGCTGACCCGAGTATGTTCACAGTGACCAGCCACCAGAGTGAACAGCTCCAGGACGCAGACACATCTGAGGTTTACTTCAACAATAAAAATACATTTTCCTTCATTTTCTTTAATCTATGTTTAAAGAAATGTGTGTAGAGATGTCGCTGGTCTAAAACTTTACAGAAAACAAACAACTGATGACAGAATTAATTATTTATAGACAGATTTTCAGCCTTGATGGTTCTAACTGGGTCGGCTGAACATGCGGGTCCAAGTTTCTCACCACTTGGTTGAGCGTGTCCTCCAGTTCTGCCTCCTCCGGGTTTTTAGAGCTGGTGAAGAAGAAAACACTTTTATTTGCTTCAGTCGTTGAAAACACAGTTTCCTGCAGCTACAGACGGTGAATCAAACTTCATATTATCCTAAAAATCTTATTGTTCATTATTGATCCTGAGAGCAGCTGGAGGACGACGACATCATGAGCTGATCGTCAATATCGTTATTTTAGCAACTAGTTATCAAACACGCTGCAGTGACAGAAGACGAAAGTAAAGACAGATGAAGGCTGATCGATATCAGATAACAAGAAACATTCAAGTATAGATGTCTGACTTTATGTGGTGCACTTGAATGCACCATGAACAGATAAACAGCTCGTCTGTAAATGATTTCACCAGGTATTAAAGAAACTGGCAGGTGCTCATTTCTGCCCCACATCTACAAGAAAATGAATATTTAAAGATGGATTTGAGGATTTTTTGAATCAGTTGGAAGTGAAGATGGACTCTGATGTTCCCTCAGTGTCTGTTACTAACACCCACCTCTTCTTCAGTAGAGAATCGCAGTATCTGGCCAGCAGCTCTGGAGACTTGCTGGACGACTGAGCCATCCTGGTGACGGCGTTGTTGTTGATGAAGCGTCCACACGCCTGAGAACAGACAGACAGACGACGTTAGAATAACTCGAACGTGTTCCAGGTGTGACTCTGACTCCCACCGTCAGCTCGACTGCTACAGATTACCGACCTTGTCGAGTGCTGCCACGAAGCCGGCGTCGTTGTTGAAGGCAGACATGACCAAGGCGTTGTACTTCTTATGGACGTCCAGGGTCGTCTGGACGTAAACTTTAGGGTCCTGGAAGAAACACACACCATGAGTTTTGTTCAAAGGCTGGAGGAGGTTTGGTATCTTCTTCTTAGTCGACACGTTAAAGTTCACTAGTTCTAAACGTTAATGGAGGTGAGAAACTGGAGCGTACGTTGAGCGCAGCCTCTCCACACTTCTCGATGGCGGCCAGGCCCTGGTTGTGGATGTGAGTCTCTAGAAGTTTCTTCAGTTCGCCGAGACCGTCTGTGATCCGCGACACCAAGTTGTACATCCGACCCAAGTCTGAGAGGAAACACACACACACACACACACACACACACACACACAAATGTTTCTAACTTTTACTGCTTGTACATGTTAGATCTGATCAGGGATGCTGAAGGATTCTGATTTTAAGCAGGTGACCAAGGCCAACATGTGACGATACACGATGAAATTAAAGCTTTACCTTCATTCTTGTCGGCATCCAGAAGGTTCTGGAACTCGGTGTGGAAGATCTCCAGGTGTTTCTCTATGAGGACCTGCTCACACTTCCTGGCCAGCTCGTCCTGGGTGGATTCATGGAGGTAAACTTGGACACGCCGCTGCTCCTCCAGCAGACGAGCCTCCGCCTGACGAAGAACACACAAGAACACGTTCATTTCTTACTCAAGAGAGCTAAAGTTCACACGGCATTAAACAGCCCTGAACTCTTTAATAACTGTGTACCTTCTTCATGTACTCGGTGACGGGGTTCTGCTGCAGGAACTCTGTGCTCTCACGGGTGTAGAAACGTTCTGTGTCAGTGAGGAACTGACACTCGAAGTACTCTTTGTACACGGACAGCGTCGGGCCTTTGGCGAAGGCGTCCTCCTCGTTCAGACCGAGCTCGACTGCAGGGGGAGAACAGGTGAGACACGAGATCAGGTGAGCTCACATCAACAGCCTGCCAACATCCTTCAGTCTTTAACAGGCTGGTTCTGATTCATTCGAGGCACCAATAAGGATTTACATTTCACACCTGATTAAATCAAGTTTAAATTCTGTTGCAGTGAACTTTATAAACATCATCAAGAGAGAAGGAAACCGTCCAGGAGACTGTAAACACTCGTCCTCCCGGCTGTGTTGGACAATAATCTGGGCCAACAAAGTGCCAACAATTCAGTAAAACACACATTTAAGTTCAAATTAATTCTTCACAGTAAAAGCCCCACTGTTTAGGTATTTTTCAAGCTTTTATTATGAAGCAGCAGAAACTGAGCATGGCTAACAGTTAAGCTAACCTATTAGCTTACCTGCAAACAAAGCAACATTTTATTCTGAAGGTGAGGCGTTTGTCGACTTACAGCCGACTCAGTTACTTCCTGTCTGATGTTAACGTTCTTCAGTGTCGTGACAGTGAAACACTGAGGAGCTGCACAGTTTATTCATGATCAAACTGTAACCTGTACGATACTTTCACTGCCACTAGACGACTCGAGTGCTAATCGTTCCGTCCATCTGCTCGTTTGTCTTCACTTCTTGTTGACCTACCATAAGACTGGACCACACCGCTGATCAGTCTGGTGTTAATGGTCTCGCCATTCCTCTCTCGCTCTATCAGCTTCAGCACAGCGTTTGTTACCTGGAAAATAAAGATTATTATTATTAGTATTATTATTTGCACCATAAGGTGACTCATTAAGAATACACTGAATGTTGCAGGTAACGCTGAGGCGCATAAACAAGAAAACACTGACGACTGATGATCACTGAGTTGTGCCACTTTTCACTCTCTGCTCAGAAGAAAAGAAACTGAACTCACCTGTTTGTTGAGGGGTCGGAATAAACACTCCCTCCAGGTCACAAGTGCCAGCTGGGAGGAAACAGCAGTGCAGGAGAGGAGAGAGGAGAGGAGAGAGGAGGAGAGAGGAGGAGAGGAGAGAGAAGAGGAGAGAGGAGGAGAGGAGAGGAGAGGAGAGAGGAGAGGACAGAGGAGGGGAGAGGAGAGGAGAGAGGAGGACAGAGGAGAGGAGAGGAGAGGAGAGGAGGAGAGAGAGGAGAGGAGAGGAGAGGAGAGAGGAGAGGAGAGAGGAGAGGAGGAGAGGAGAGAGGAGGGGAGAGAGGAGAGGAGAGGAGAGGAGAGAGGAGGAGAGGAGAGGACAGAGGAGGGGAGGAGAGGAGGAGAGGAGAGAGGAGAGGAGGAGAGGAGAGAGGAGGAGAGGAGGAGAGAGGAGAGGAGAGGAGAGGAGGAGAGAAGAGGAGAGGAGAGAGGAGGAGAGGAGAGGAGGAGAGAGAGGAGAGAGAGGAGGAGAGGAGAGGACAGAGGAGGAGAGGAGAGGAGAGGAGGAGAGAGGAGAGAGGAGGAGAGAGGAGAGGAGAGGAGGAGAGAGGAGGAGAGGAGAGAGGAGGAGAGGAGAGAGGAGAGGAGAGGAGGAGAGGAGGAGGAGAGAGGAGAGGAGAGGAGGAGAGAGGAGGAGAGGAGAGGACAGAGGAGAGGAGAGAGGAGGAGAGGAGAGGAGAGAGGAGGAGAGAGGAGATGAGAGGAGATGAGAGGAGGAGAGGAGATGAGAGGAGGAGATGAGAGGAGATGAGAGGAGATGAGAGGAGGAGAGGAGGAGAGGAGGAGAGGAGAGAGGAGAGGAGAGAGGAGGAGAGAGGAGATGAGAGGAGATGAGAGGAGGAGAGGAGGAGAACGACAAGGTTAACAGAAGCTCAAGACTTCAGTCTGTCAGCTCCTACAGATCAGTAGGAACTGAACATGGACATCAAATCAAAACAGTTTTAAATGACTTTAAAGGTTTTATATGATCAGTTTCATGGTCAGATTGGGTTTCATGGTCAGATTGGGTCAGAACTGTGGGCAGAAGTCAGAATCACCAACTCTTCCATCAAAGACGTCAACAGCCACCAAAAGCTAAAAAAACATCTATTGTTTTAAAAAGTGTTTAACAACTTTTGAGCCACTCTTGTCAAGAGGAGTTTCTCAGCTTCTCGGTCGAATCACACACGTCTTGTTTGGGCTCTGAGGTCAACAGTCATCAAGTTCTGCAGAATTGACTCGGTGAGGAAACCCATGTGGTTCTGTCCTCTGTGTCCGCAGGAGATGTTGGAAGCCAAGGTGCTTTTAGCTTCAGTGTCCTTTCTTATGATTTAAAAACCTTTCTATTTATTTCTGGACGCTGTAAGATGGTTTCAAAAGGTCAGACACACTTTACACTTCACTACTTTACATGGAAGTCAAAAACACGTATCTGCTGAGTGCCAGTGACAGAACAGGAGCCGGTGCAGATGTCAGACGTACCGAGTAAATCTCGTAGATTCCCTTGCGTCCCTCGTCACACTCCCGTCTGACCCAGTGGCGGTTGAGGTAGGCACAGATCCCGTTCAGGACCTTACTAGAGAAACGGTAATCCTCCCACTGCTGGGTGTAAAACTTCAACACACACTCGTCCATGAGATCCTCGCCATCCTACAGAACAAGCACAGAGGAGGAACTTTAGTGAAGTGCAGCAAGTGTTGGGTTTGTCCATAAAAGTGCTGACTCAGCTCGACGTAACACAACTTCCAATAAATGCTTTACATTTTAATTCCCCCGTTATTCAATTATTCAAAAGCTTTTATTATGAAGTAGATTCAGGAGAGAAACGAAAGACATTCAGAGAGAATTACTGGGAGTTTTGTTCTTCAGTATAGCAGCGAAGGCTTGTTGAAGAGAAACAGCAGGTGGTGTGTGTTCACCTTGAGCAGGCTGGTCAAATAGTTCTTCAGGAACTCCTTGAGTCGCTTGTAGAGCTCCAGGCCTACAAACTGAGCCCCACCCGGGGTGGTGGACTTTTTGGAGGGCTTGGCTGGAGGCACGGAGCCCCGGCCCTGGCTGGACTGGTGGACGCTGGTACAATAGTTATATACATGTCTGAGGAACAACAGAGTTAAGGAACAAACGCAGAGACACGACACATCTCACACCAACACTGTTCATCTTCCTCTCATTCTGTTTCCTGTGATGTCATGAGGAGTAAACTTCTCATTCGTCCATCAGGACTTTCTCTCTACAACAACAAAGCTTTTAGAATCGGTGACCAGCAATGACAACTTCTGCAAAACAAGCTCTGAAAAGCAAATATGTCATTCAGATTTTCGCCTGTATGAAGTGTAAATGAGAGTGATTCCTGGCTGGCTGCTTTCCTTCAGTGGTGAAAGGTGTGTGAGAGAACGCCAGGTGTCAAAAGAAAATCGTCTGAGCTTTACACTCACGTCACGACACTGTTTGTCGTGTTTGCAAGACTGTTCACAAACTTCACTTCCCTCAAAAAACGGCTGATGAAAATCTGACCTTTTCTTTTTGTGTTTCTTTAAGAATACTTCCTCTGACAGATCAGTGACGGTGTGAAGCGGCTGTGTGTTCCCTGTTCTCTGCTCTGCTGTAACTCATTACCTGGACAAAGAGCTATAAAACAGGTTTCAGAACAAAGGAAGTGGCGAGTCTGAGCCTCTCACACCACCAAGTACACTGCAACAAACACAGTGATGGTGGCCACTGACTGAACAACGGTATAGTATAAACACTGGTGTAGTTTTATCCTCCACTCAACGATATCAGCACTTAATCTTTGGAGCTTCAGGTGATTTGACTCTGATGATTCATCAGCTACAGAGTGACCTCGTCTTGAAGTCAGCTGGTTTTGTTTAAATGTCTAAAATAAGGTCAGTAGTTAACACAGCAGAACAAGTGTCTGAATGAGACTCCAGAGGTTGTCGGGGACATTAAACCTCCTCGCAGCCGACACAGAGACTCATCTACTCATGAGTCCGTCTTTACAGGCCGACTCTAACTTTACAACTTGTACGTTGATCTGTTGTTAGTTCTGTAGTGCAGGAAGTCACGCGACTGTAACGCATTTCATTTACAGCCTGAAACAACAAAGCTCGTCAGCATCATGAGCGTACGTTCAACACAGAGCCTGAAAAATCCAAAAGGCTTTTTGTCGAGGGAACCTAGGCGATGCTAACATCCAGGTCAGCCGACAAAAACACAAATATCTTCACTTCACTGTCATATAAAGACATTTGTGACGTTCTCCTCCCTCCTGATGATATGAAGTCAGGTGAAGTGTCGAAGTCCACAGAACAGTTCTGCAGCTTCACAGTAAAACAGAGTCACAGCGTTCTGCTGAACAACTGAAGCAGCTGAGACTTGATTTAAAACAGAGAAACATCAGAGTAATCCAAGTCTCCAGAGGCCCTGAGATCCAAAACTGATACCCACATCTGAAGTGGGTTCATGAGCCCGACCACGTCTGGAGGGTGTAAGTAACGTCTTCTGAACATCAATCTAGGATCTCAAGCTGTGTGGAGCCACTTTATGTGCAAGACTCCGTTAACATCAGTTGTTGAGCAGAACGCTGCTGTGAAGCTCCAGAACTGTTCTGTGGACTTCGACACGTCAGCTGACTTTATATCATCAGGAGGAGGAGAGGAGGAGTGAGTTTTCATGTTTGGGTGAACTGCTCCTTTAGCAATACGTTCCCTTTCATTCTCTGCTGGCATGAATCAGCTGGTTGTTTCAGCTCTTGAGGCTCATGTAATAATAATAATCTCCCCTCACAGGATACGTGTAGAGTTCCATGTAGCGTGACTTGGCCATGCTTTGCCGTGTGTACACCTGCTGGATGCCAGCCCGCAGGTCGTCCCATATCTGGTCCAGGCCTATCTGTCTCAGTCCGTGGGGGTTCTGGGTCCTGTTTGACGACATCGTAGCGCCCGCTCCTCTCCTCTCCCTACCGAACAATGCCCTCCCTTTCCTGCTCCGGTGAGCGTTGCTCCCCCGGCTCCTCTCCTCGGTTGATTTCTGTCCTGACTCGCTCTGCTCTCAGAGTGTGCAGTCCATCTGGCAGCGGCAGCAGCGCTTCAGGAAGCTGGTCGTCGGATGTGAGACGGGATGCAGTCCCACTCTGCACGCCTGGGTGGCGCTGTCTGCCACTCCTCCACCTAAAAGCTTTGACGCTCCTCACCAGATGACCTGCAAAGAAAATACAGGAAAAACACATTTTCATTAAGCATCTTTGATGAAGCTTCGTTATCGCCAGGAAACAAGATACACGAAAAGATAAAAATGTGACAAGAAAACTGGTGAATCCCAGAATCAAAAACCAATTATGAGACTCAGTTTCAACAGTACTGTGTTGGCAGGTAGTCAGGTAGGTTATATGGATTTATCTGCTGACACCTGGCCCTGATCCCTGCAGACACAGTGCTGACCAGACCCTGACGTCACCCAGCTAATGACAGATTAGTCCACTTCAACGCCTTGATTTCCATCAGTAGTCCGGTCAAGACAGTGCCCGGTTCTCCCTCGTCTCCCTCGTCTCCCTCGTCCATTTCAGGCCACTGTGAGCCAATTTTTACTCTCAGGCATCCGTCTGAAGCAGTGTTTAGACGAGTGTTTTAAGATCGTCACCACATGAGAGCAGAGCGCTCCACTGTCTTATCACCAACATAATGTCTCCAGCGTGGAGTCAGACCTCATCCAAAACAAACTGCATCCAGCTTCTTCACCAGAACACATCTGAAAAGAGTTGAGCGGGTCGGCTGCCGAGCCTGAAGCTGGAGTTCGATGCTCCACTCCAGTCAGATTAGCTGGTCTCTGGGTCAAATCCCTCTTTTTGTGCAAAGCTAGTTAAGTAAGTTGTGAGTTATTAAGTCCATGCAGCCAAAATTTCTGCATTTGTGAACTGTACACCTGCTGCACTGAGGTAACAAGGTACAAGATTGATTTTGGCATTTGGGTCATTCCAGCTCATGTCATGGATCTCGTCAAACAAAATAAATTACAAAAAACTGCAAGAAAAAACAGCTGTACTTTCTCTTCCAATGAAAAACAGTTGAAAATGTAAGCAGTGCAAGGAAATCAAATCCTTCTCAGGACAATCTGCAGCCTAAATAACTTGTATCACAACTATGTAAAGTACTCTCAGGGTTTCTTGGATGTTCAGGACAATTTAAGTCTGGTCCAGTGAAAAGTAAGCGTTCGGGGAGGCAGGAAAAAAAAAGAGAATCTAAAACTTGATGAAATTCAGCTCCGAGTGCTAACTAAAAGAACGTTTGGACTACAGCTACAGGATCTGACAAGGTTCCCTCCATTTAATAGTCATTTTAACGTTAATTTTCTTGAGGTAATTCCTGACATGAACTGGGACGGCCTACGTGAGTTGGAACAAATTCCAATCTGACTCAATTCAGAGTCACAGAGGGTAAAAATCACAATTATTATGAGGTCAGGTCACGAGCACAGGCAGCCGCTGACGACGGTCCAGAAAGGCCACATCATTAGAGCTAAGTGACGAACCGAAAGCTGTAATTTCATCCCCACAGTCAGGACAAGAGGAGACGTTAAAGCAACGCCAGAGTCTTCAACATGTTTCAGGCCAGAGAGAATGAGAGGAGACACGGTGGAAGACTTTTAACTCCAGACGAGAATATCTGTGCAGATTATCAGCTCGTACAGCGGTGAGCTGAACAGAAGCAAAGTCAAGATTCAGAGTGAAGATCTTCAGTCTGGTATCAATAAGGCAGCAGACAGAGAGAGAACAGCTGACTCAGCAAACAAAAGGGAGCAAACAGACAAATGAAATCATGAGGTAAAAGCTGAATATCACTCACGACTCACAGAAACTCACTGAATTCACAGAATCTAAAAAATCTGTTGAGTTCATCTTAAACATGACAGAGATCCAAAATTATTTCTTCTGTCATGTGACATATTGTTGTGAAAAAAAAAAACAGCATTCAGACATAAATCAATATCCAAAAGGTCACAGAAGGATTCTCAGCACACATCAATCACATCAGTCACACAGCCGACTGGTTTCACATCGTTTCGGTGAGTGTGATTTATTTTCCGTCCAATTTGAATGAAGTGTGTTTTAAGGCGAGTTAACGAGGCGACTGAGCTCGTTTTACTTCAGTAAAAGAGAGAAACTTTAATGATGTACAGTTGTATTTATCCGTTCGTAAGGAAATGAGTGGCAAAATAATTCCTTCTTGTCGACTTGTTAGATTTAGTAGTGAACTGGCTGCTTTACATCTCCCAGCTCCCAGCTCGAGGTACAGAGGGGCTAGCTGGTTAGCATGCTAACTTTAGCAGACATCTTTGACAGAACCTCAACACTATTGTTTCTTCAAACCCTGCTGAACATTTTAAACTAAAGTTCTGCACATGTATCACAAATCAAGCACAAACATTTAAGTGTCCGTCTTCTGAGAACAGCCAGTGAAATAGAAAACAAGTATTTGGGCCTCGCTGTGTAAACGCAGCCGGAGAGAATCAGAGGGAGGGTGTTGGGGCAGAAGCTGCTGTGTACATGTAGGCAGCGCTGCTATATTTAGAAGGAGCAGGCATGCAGCGCTGCCCATCACTGACCATTCACAGCCATTAGGGCCGGGGACTCAGGACGTGATCCAAGTGCAATAGGCTGTTAGTGGAAGAGCGGAGGAAGCTGATTGACCTGCTGTTTACTTCCTGTCCCTGTTGACGAGTCCTGGCTGCTGCCTCCGGACAACGACACAACGCTTGACGTCCGAGCAGCTTCAGAGAGACGGAGCTGCGAACACGCCGCTGCTCAAGACGTGGGAGAGAAACAAACACTGGAATATGTTCTCGGGTCATCGTGCTGCACAGAAAACAGATTATTATTTCTATTCGGGGCTGCAACTGAAAATAATCTAATACCAAATTATCTTGTTTGACAAATGTCGTCTTCTAAATTGTTTGTTTTATCTGATCAACCGTCCAGAAGTATCAAATTTAGTGTCACGTAACGAAGAGCAGCAAGTCCTCCGACACAGAAGCTGGAACGAGGTCGTGTTCTGTATTTTACTGATCCGACTATCACAAAAGCTGTGTAACTTTTTGTCAACCAACCATCAACGAATCATTTCAGCTCTGAGACTCTTCCCAGAATACAAAACAGAACACGGTCCAGTAAACACGACTCCTCAAATTAGATTTGAGGCCCAGCTGTGTCTTCAGTATCACAGCTTCAGTCTGAAAACATCTCGAATCACGACAGGAGACGTCTGTTTATTGTAAACAACAACAATCCATAAAAAGTTTTTTCAAAACATGTTTGTTTTGGTGCCGACGGCAACACATAAAGACATTTGTCAGTGAAAATGCTATTTATGATGCAAAAATCAACAGAAGAATTATGTCTCTCATCGATTTCCTGGTAAACTAAAAAAAATGAGCGGTACATTTTCTTAAATTCAGACACCGCGGCACATTTTGTTCTTCCAGTTCTCCAAGGAACGCTGTGGGAAAGATGATCAAGAGAAGCACTGAGGCGGACAGAAAGCGCTGACACAGCAGTACGCTCCGGGCCCATCAAGCCTTGGACTCGGTCTTCATCAGTCACTGAGATCTGCCGTCCACTCCACGCCCAGAATCCGTCTCCAGCATCCCTTCCCCCCGCCGCCACAGACTGACCACAGCACTGCAGCTGCAGCCAGCCGCCGCTGTGACACATCCAGACAACACAACACTCACAACCTGCTGCCACTGTTTTATATCTATACAACACAACACTCACAACCTGCTGCCACTGTATCACATCTATACAACACAACACTCACAACCTGCTGCCACTGTATCACATCTATACAACACAACACTCACAACCTGCTGCCACTGTATCACATCCAGACAACACAACACTCACAACCTGCTGCCACTGTATCACATCTATACAACACAACACTCACAACCTGCTGCCACTGTTTTATATCTATACAACACAACACTCACAACCTGCTGCCACTGTTTTATATCTATACAACACAACAGTCACAACCTGCTGCCACTGTATCACATCCAGACAACACAACACTCACAACCTGCTGCCACTGTATCACATCTATACAACACAACACTCACAACCTGCTGCCACTGTATCACATCTACACAACACAACACTCACGACCTGCTGCCACTGTATCACATCTATACAACACAACACTCACAACCTGCTGCCACTGTATCACATCTATACAACACAACACTCACAACCTGCTGCCACTGTTTTATATCTATACAACACAACAGTCACAACCTGCTGCCACTGTATCACATCTATACAACACAACACTCACAACCTGCTGCCACTGTATCACATCTATACAACACAACACTCACAACCTGCTGCCACTGTATCACATCTATACAACACAACACTCACAACCTGCTGCCACGCTCAGGACCCGACGGTCAACATCTACTCACACATTAAGACGTTTAGATGCCAGCAAACACACCGGAGCTGATTCTGGATCAGATGATTCGCAAAATCTCAGGCTGGTTTAATCTGACAAGATGTTTTTGTCGTGTGACTGTGACCTGTGAAGATGCACAACAGGAGGAACAAACTCAAACTAACTTGGATGAGTAAGAAAATGACACTAAAGACGATATTCAAAGAAGTATTTCTGGTTTCTTTCCTCTGCGACAGTAAAGTGAATCTTACACAGATCGCCTTTTTAAAGAACTCATCGATTAACTGAACAATGATCGACAGATTATTAAACAATGACAACAAATCGCCCTCCACTTGATGTCCAGACTGACGTGGTGAACAGCACCCTGACCCGGTCAGCTGTGAACGTCCTCTGACTGGGTAATAAAATGACTAAAGAGAGACTTTATATCCTCCCATCAGTGATTTCCTCTCCTCACCAGTATGGGCTCAGACTGGATCAGGGTGCTGGTTGGTGTGTTAGCTGATGGATGCAGAGCCGGGCCACACGGCTCGGCCCAGACTTTAGACCCGTTTCAGCCTCCGCTCCTCTCCAGCAGATCCTCGCCAAACTCGGGAAGGCAGCCTCCTCTACCTGAGGGTGCCACTGCAGTTGCCATGGCAACTAGGGCAGACAATACCTCGCGGTAGCCATTCGACAACACAAGGTAGAGCATTCATCCTCTCCGTCTCCGGTGCTCGTGTTCACTGGTGGTGAAGAAAGGTGCCCTTCAACGGCAGCGCTGGGATCAGATTTCAGATTCCCACACCAGACAGCGTTTGGATATGTGTCTCTACAGTATCTGACCTATAATCAGTCCCACCGCCATGTGACCGGGAGTAACAAGATGTCGAGAGCTAGTTGACTGACAGCAGTTTCTAGAGAGTTTGTTGTGAAAGAGGAATCCCACAGCGGATCGTCAACAACGGCGCCGCGGACGCAGCGTTCCTCCTTCACACGGAGCAGAAGTTCAGAGGTCGTGACTCGTTTCAGGGAACAACATGGCTGAACGTGTCCGTCAACACGTCCTGTTGACAGACTGCTGGACCTGCTGATGTTATGATGGTGACGGGAGAAGGAACACAACATCCCTCTTCTTTTTTAGACTTTAAATCATCAAGAGCAGAGGTACGAGTAGAGTTAGAAATCACTGAGACAGAATATTAATCAAACATTTTGATAACTTGATTAATTCAATTAATTTAATTAATTCAAGTATCACACTCAAGTAAAGCACCTCAGAACAGTTCATGAGTAAACTGTACGTTGATTTGTTTCATCACTGGTTGTTTGAAATTTTGACACAGACTTTCATTTTTACTGGAAATAAACATCAGTTCAACAGATCAGTTTTTAGTCTCCTTGATTACTAATGAACTGGTATCAGCCCTGACAGAGTCGCATCAGCATCGAACCGGCCGTGACAAGAAGATAATTATCTGAAATCAGTATCGGCTATGACAGAAACTCCACACGGTTCCTCCCTGTGACACATATATAACGTATAACAAGGCCATAATCACCCGGCAACACATTATTGTGACTAATGTCCCCCGAGGGCTTCACAGTGAACATCATCAGGGTGGTTTCTTACACTTCATTGTTGGAGAAGTGTTAATATGAGTGATTACACAGCCTGAGGCACTAAACGTGTCCGACACCGCCAAAAACAAATCAGTAAAAAATAAAAAAGCTCTCCATGGGGGGTCGGACGAGACGAACCGGGGACGGAGCCGGACAAACAAGTCAAACGTGTGCTGTAGTTTCTGGAGAAGAAACTTACACTGAATTTTAATATTTACAGAATTAATGAGGTTTAACAAAATCAGAATAACGTGTGTTGTTCTTTCAGGTCAGATTGTTTATTTCAGTATATTAAGAATTGAAGATCTCCCTCTTCTGATTACAACTTCTTCCACAAAACTACAGCGTGCACCTTTAAATGAATCTTCCTCTCGCAGGAGACTCGCTGCCACAGAGCAGCGGAGATGAAACTCTTTAGATTTTAATAAAATGGCCCACAAATGAAGCTCTTACCCTGCTATCTGCCGTCCACAGCTGAATCCCTGCACAGTTTCATATTAAGTCTCCTGGTTGATGACTGTTTACCTGCAGACAGACTTCACCTGCATCCAGCTGGTGGTTTCTACCCTCACATGATGAATATGTCTCACCTGCCTTCATAGTGCAGGAGGAATTATCACAACTCAGGAACCAGAGTGTGAGTGCGTGAGAGGGATTTGCTGAACGGGAAGGATGCAGGGAGTGGTGGAGAAACAGAGCGAGCACGGCGCTCGTGGGAAAAAAAGCTCAGCCTGGTAAATCTGATTACCCTGGTCACCGTGCGTCCTGGCCAGACTCAACAACCTAATACCCTACATCTGAAACACAAACAATGTGAACTACACACACACAAACACACACACACAGGAACCGTCACTTATGTCAGACCACAGATCAGTAACTCTGATTCCATCATTCAGTCTGTCTCCTCAAATCTGAGTTGCAGTGACCAAAACAAAGACATCAAACTGAGGGTGAGTCATGAGGAGCGATGAAGCCACAGCTGAATCTGAATCACACCGACGAGCCCTTCTTCAACACTGACATGCTTGTAAAGTGTGTGTGTGTGTGTGTGTGTGTGTGTGTGTGTGATCATCATGATCATGTGCTGGGTTAGCCAGCGAAGGAGGACATTTCATTAGCGTAAGCAGCTTTTGATTTCTGTTGCTCTGCTCAGCATTCAGAAGAGCAGCCAGGCGGAGACTCTCGGCCTCGTTGGATCGACTTTACTTTACCGCCCCGAGCGCCGACACTTCACAGCACCGTGTACATATTAAGCAGACGGACCCGGATGGGTCAGGCTGGTTGGAGGTGGAGGTAGGACTGCCTGATCATGACCGACATGACTGGAAAACTGAATTTCACTGCATGTTTGAACACAATATCATCAAGCAGGCTGTTTCTAATGACACCAGCATGTTTACATACTGCTGATCAGCCAACAGCGCAGCCCCAGAAGGAGCACCAGTCATTATCTGCTGCCAAACACTGATGCAGACGGATTCCATGCGTCCCAGCATGAGGCTGAGCAGAGGAAGCATCAGTCCACTGATGTCTGCATGTGTGAGTGAGCTGAGGGCAGATCATGTGTGGACATCAGTGGGGAAAACAACATGGACAGATCTTTTAACAGTACATGTGAAGATGCAACATCTAAATATAAAGCAAGGACTGTCTGAATGTTATTCACATATCTGGAGAACCTTCCTGTGATCTACTGCACGCTCAGGGAAGAGCAGCGTCCAACATGGTGCAATCTGGACGAGCGACTCATTCAATATTAATACCTCTTGAATAAACAGCTAACAGCGCTCAGTGTGGCCCTGAGGGTCTGGATGGGCTCACATGTGGTCTCATGGGGAAGCAGATGTAAACTTAATAATTAGCTTGCTGTACTAAAGGTGCACTCTGTAGGTTTTGTGGGAAAAATGTTAATCAGAAGAGAAAGACCTTCTTCGGCTGATTGTTTTCTACTTCTATCTTACTTTTACAACAGACACAGACATATAAAATGTTGCTGTACAAACAAACATTGACATTCTGAATATAAACTCACACAGCGAAGCCCAGGTGGCTCACGCTGGCATCAGGTGGAGAAATATGGAATTATTCCTGTGTGATAACATCAGACCTCACTGAGTTGTAGCTGAACAAAGTGTGTGATATCTGAATCTTTGTCTTGTGTTTTCTTGCTTGTACAGGCTGTGTTAGCATGAACCAACTGCCTGCAGCCTGCACACATCTCACCAGGTGAATGTTAACAGGTGTCCTTCACACGCCAGACTTTGGTGTTATCTTCCATTGTTCTGAAAAAGCCCAAATGTCTTCCTTTGCTGGAAAGGGTTTTTCTTGTTAACCAAGAATGGAAACACGCTGCAAAATTAGCAGCAACGCTTGAATCAACTGATAAGTAACTTCAGGATCAGGATATAAACTGGTTCATGCTACAATCAGATCAATACATGTGGCCTCGCAGGAGTGTGTTCACATCCCTGATGTTGAAACTGATAGACTCAACTGTCAGACATCCAGCAGTTTTGGGGTCATCTGACCTAATGTTTGTGCTTCTAAATCTAAGTGGAGACACGAGCATCGCTGAATAACTGCGTACGTACGGAGGGAAACGTCTGCAGCAGTTCAACCTGCCGTACACGTGAAGTTATCATGCAACAGTAGATGTTCTTCACAACTCTGAACACCTACGTGCGCCCACACTACAGTCCGTACAGTCACACACATCCTCCCACTCAAACATGTTGATTCTGAGGGGAAACGACACGTCTGCACATGTACAATTAGGACTCATCACTCAAAATAAACACTGACAGACTGTAGCAGCATAATAAAGACAAAAACACTTCCACGTAGAAAAAAATTATTATTAGATTATATATATATATTAGATTAGATAAATATTATAGATATTTAAAGGCTACAAGCTAATTAATACCTGTAGAAACAGGCGTGCATCAACACAGGATTAGTATTAGGCTGCATCAGCAATCTAGTGTGATTTTTATTACAATATTTGACTGCATTAAAATGTAAAAAATAAAATAATTCCCTTCCACAGTCCTCTGAACTACAGAGGGCATTTCTTTAAAGTTCCACCTTCTTTGTCCCAGCATTTAAACTAAACCTCATCCATGAATATGCGTCTTTATCTGCCAATATACAATAATTAAAACCATACAAACATCAAGTATTGTTCTGCATGCAGTGACTGAATACTTTCTGACCAACTGGAGAACAATTTACTGACATCATTTAGATTTAAACAAAACAAAAACAAAGATGAGATATAACAAGATAGATAAGACAAAGAAAGATAAAACATCCAACAAACCACTTGTGTAAACTGTGAGTGTGTTTCCATCGCTTCAACAATGAAGAAAATTATTAGTTGAGAAATTGAGCAACTATGAATATTTTCTTCCAACAGAGGGATCAGCTGAACATCTGCAGGCCTGTAAATGACTGTTTCAGGTGATCCTGTGAGTGTGGGAGCTCCGCGTCCGGCTCAAAACAACCAGATCCTCCATAAATAGATATTTTTATATGCGCCAATGTTGGTATGAAAATAAAACAGCGATCTCTGAGCAAACGCAGGAAACACTATGGAGAAAAACCTGCTTAAAATATACAGAGGATAAAATATAATGTGGTGTGATTGCACCTCATCACAACTTCTCCATCAGCGTTAAAGGAGCAGTCTGTAGTTTTGGGAAAGAAATGTTGACGAGAAGAGAAACATCTTCACTGACAAACTAAACAAGCAAACTCTCTTTGTTGTCACGACTGAACGAACCGAAGAAACAAACTGACCTTGAAAGAACAACACAGTTTATACTGTTTTACTGTGTTTATATGTGGCGGACCCTGCCACCTTTCTAGCTTCAAACAGAGCTCTGGGACCTTATTTTCTGAACAGAACAGCTTGTTTATTCACAGACGGAACAAAGTTTATAAGTTGGAATTTCTTCTCCAGAACTACAAGCTGCTCCTTAAAGACTAAAGATAATTTTACCTGAGATAATGACAAGTGTCAGTATTATTTTCCTCCGACAGAGAGATCCCGATCATTTAGGGGAAACACGACGTAAAATACAATACAAATACAATCCACAAAGCAGAAGCTGTTTCTGAGCGCATCCTGATGAACAGATGACTATTTGAACCCACCACGGCTCTGCCAGGTGGGATCCCCGTGTCAGGTTCAAAACAACCAGATCCTCCATGAACACATATTTATAATAAACCAATTTAAGTATAGAAATAAAAACAGCATCTCTGAGCAAACAAGGTGCACACGACAGACAAAACCCTGCAGCAGATAAAATACAACCCGGTGTGATTCATCATCTCAGACACAACTCCTCCATCCATGTTAACTATTCCCAATCCTCCCTGACAAATCAGAAATAGATGTGGATTAAGAATTAGCATCCAGGAACACCACACTGTGTTTGTTTTCCTTTAAAATCAAAGAGAAAGAGACCATCAGAGCCACAATGGCTTCCTCCAGCAGAGAGGAGAGCATCCAGTCTGATGACAAACTTATCCTCGTTTCTCCTTTTCTACCAAACACCTCCAGGCCTGGAACACCAGGTCTGATCCAGGTGTTCCAGGAGGTCCTGTGTCAGGTTCAAATCACTCTCCTTCACTCCACAGCGACAGAGGGCCGATCTGCTGTGTGTAACGTCGAGCTGTAGGAGCTCCGGCTTCATCAATTCACTGTAATCATCCCTCATAATACGACCGAGCTACTCATTAACCGCTTTTGAAAATATTTGCTGAGATTATCCAACGCTGAGCTGCGAATGGTGTCAGACACTGCTACGCAATGCTGCTAGCTAACATTAGCCTCTCAGGCTCCGATTAGCCTGTTAGCTTGGAGGTAACGCTAGCTTGGCTGCTTGGCGCTGGGTGGATTAGCTTTCAATCAAAGTAAGACCTCCATTCGAGCCGCACTCATGATCGATTTAAACACAGATCGGGGGTTTGGGTTATACATCAGGTGGATGCTGTCTCGGCCGAGCTGGCCGCAGTGGCCGGGACACACGGAGCGGCTGTGTTGTTGGTGTAAAATGGCAGCCTAGCTTCTCGAGCTGCTCAATAATGAGTCAGGAAAACAGTTCGCTAGCCATTTAGCATTAGCCGAGCTAGCTCTCGGCTAGATTGATTGTCAGAAGAAAATAGCGCCACCAGCCTCACGTTCACCGCCCGCAAGTGTCTTCTTACCATCGTAAGGCCGTCGCTGTCGCCGTGTAGTCGCTGTGCGGACGGGTTTTCGGGTCCAGAAGCGGTCTCCTCGGCCGTCTTTCGCCGCTCTGTGTGTGTTTGCTGTCCGTTGCTAACTGCGACCGCTCTGCTTCGTTCGCACAAAGATCAGCTCAGCAGCCACCGAATCATGCTGCCTTCAGGCGCCGTCGGAAATATGGACACCGCAGCAGGAACCGCACAAGCAGGTGAAGCTGGAAACAGTTTGGAAATGATTCACAGTTTCCTAACAGAGAGTTGGGTTGTGTTGCAGAAAATTAACCTGTGGCACGTTCGACGTTTCGCTACTCTTTTGTTCAAGAATACAGTAAAAAAAAATATAATAAAAATGGAAGTTTAAATGCACATCAGACATTTTCATCAGAAGATACAGATCTGTTCTGCATAAACAAACTAAATAAACAAACTCTCTTAGATTTCATGACTGAATAAACAAACTGACAAAGGTATGAACACTATTTAATCATTATGGGATTGTTTGTTTTGGTTCTTATATTGCTTCTATATACTCTCATGTTAATTTGTATTACAGATCGTGTCTTTAATGATTTAATCTATAACAGTTTGACGTGTTTTTTTCTGATATAATCCCAGATATGTAGAGGATTAATAACTCAGAACCTGACCTGATGAGTCGGTGATTACATTTTTACACCTCACACGACCTGAATCAGTCCACTTACTGTGTGTTAAACTCTCCTACTCACCTCCATGTACTCGACGCTGAAACGTCGGAGCTGACGAGGATGCATTGAATGCAGCATGAGCGTCACAGAATGGCGTCTCTATTGGACTACAACCATGGCCGCACACAAGAATTACAGCTTCTAGGACTACAGATATTGCAATATCTCTTGCGCATGCGCGTTCGGCTGTCTCAGTCACCTAATATGACACCTTAATTATGCAGGCTGGAGACACGATGCTGACATTTATCTGTGTGTGTGTGTGTGTGTGTGTGTGTGTGTGTGTGTTGGGTGTGTATGTCTCCTCATGAAAACAATGGTATTTCCCTGCATGCTGTTCGGCTCTGGCCTGATTCTAATTGATATCCTCTGATTATGATATTGATCATCTTTATGTAATATCTCACACACACACAGGAAACACAGGAGTGTCATGCTGTCTGTCTCTCTGTGCACCTACACAGCGTGAGACAGGCAGAACACGCCCCCTGCTGGTGGATCAGAGAACCACACACACACACACACACACACACACACACACACGCACAGATGGGCTTAAAGGGCAACTCCACCAAAATCCAAAATCAACAACAATTTATTGGTAATTGTTTATTGGAAAGTTTATAGTTTGTGATGCTGTTAATCTTAAAAAATGATGGTATTAATGATAGTTACTTTAAAACGATACCTGTGTTAATAAGTTCTTTTTATTACAGAAATAATTGTAAATAATTAAAATAAATAATAAGAATAACAGTCGAATCTTTCATCTGCTGGCACTGATGTTTCTTCCTGAGTGATTATTGATCCTGTCAAAATGCAGATACATGCACACATCTATATAGTCTTATATATTTAATATATTTATATATAGTCCTATAGAATGTTGAAGCATGACCTCCACATTCATAGGATCCTGTCCGCAAGTTTTCTGATCTGATCTGAAGTTAAACAGTGGATTAAACACACAACAGCAAATAAAATGATAATATTAAAATATTGAAATAGTGCTGACGTGCAGCATTCTGAGTACTAACTTAATTATCAGTCACACTAAGAAATTCATTTACAAATGCAAAAACCTCCAAACTATGAGACTGTGGACAACAAGGATGAACTCTCACCTTCACCTGCATGTTTAAATTGTGGTAAAACTACTTTAATCGTCTGAACACTTCTTCTTCTTCTTCTTCTTCTTCTTCTTCTTCTTCTTCTTCTTCTCAGAACTTCCTCGCTCCGTGTTTTAAACTCAGACAGGACATCAGACTTCTGGCATGAATCAAACGTTTTATTGTCCCAACAAACAACAAAATACAGAACAAAAAAGAAAACTGTGGCTCGTTTCATACTTGATAACTCAGTTGCATCGGGGTGGCAGCAGAAAGGTGCATCTTAAAGACAAACATCTCAAAACATTCACAAAAAAGTTGTGAATTCAGTCTTGAAATGATTCTTGAAGCGGGATGTGGGACCATCGTTCTGATAAGGCTTGATGAGAAGTGAGAACAGGCCTCGTTAAGAGTTTATGAATCAATTTTCAGCACTTTTTAGATCTATTATCATCCAAAGATGAATTTAAAAAAGCTTTCGTGTCGTCAGCTTGTGAAGAATCACCATGTGGATCCTCTCAGTGGTCAGAGTGAACAGGTGTTGGTTGTGATTTGGGTGAACTGAACCTTTAAAGTGTCAGAATATATACACACAAAAAAACACACACAACAAGTGACAAACTAAACGACTACATACAAAACATGACGTGCAGAGCTGAGTGAAGTTTTGTATCTAAACATGTGAGTTGTATGGAAGCCCGGAGGGACAATCAAAGAAATGTTGAAATCATCTTCTCTCCTGTGTTTACGATCTGAGATCAGCTGGATTAGAAAGTTCTGCCAGGATCATTTTTCACAACATATTCAGTAATGTTGGTGTTATTTTGTTTCCTGTGCCAAAACAGACGGTAATGACAAAACATCCCCAGAATTATTTTCCCTTTTGTGTGTTTTCACAGATGGAAAACATAAACTGAAGGAACACGAGAGCGAATGTAACTTAGATCAGATTTATAAGATGGATCACCATAAACAGGCATGTCTTCATTTGTCCCTCCGGGCTTCCGTAGAGCTGAATCCAGTGTGAACGCTGAGAGTTCAGCAGCTGCAGGGAGGAGAGTCGAGCTGCCGGCCGAGACGGGACGAGAGACGGCGCTCGTCTTCAGAGGACGGATGTTTGTTCCAACAGCTGCGTCTTCATCTGAGACACAACGAGGGAAAAACACACACCGAGTTACTTTGACATGAAAGTGTTCAGAGAGGGAGGTTCATGAGGACAGGTCGGAGAACAATGGCTGCTCAGTTTGTCACATCTGCAGGAAAAAGTTGTGGGTCGATGCTGTGAAGCTCAGGATGGCTGAAGTTTCATTTTTGTTATGAACTCAGGTGATGTAAGTGTTTCTGAAACGTTGGTGAACCTGTCAAATATTCTCTGCTTCTCTTTCCTGAAGAGCACCAACGTACGTACGAAACTTTACTCTTTGCACAGAAGCTATTGAAGCTGTAGCTCTGTTCGCTCTGGAACGACTCTCACTTCCTGTTTTTTGACGTAAAACAACCAAATGTGACGAACAGAATGAATATTAATCCTCCTGAGTTCAGATCTGGGTCAGTTTGTTCATGGGCTCGATTTAAAACCTTTAAATGTTCAGGTGGACAAATAATCACAAAACAGGAAAGAAGTGAAAGTAAAGAAGTTATCGGACCGGTTTCTGTTTCCTCTTCGCCTGCATCATTTCCTGCTGCTGCTTCGACCGAACTTCCTCCAGACTCATACAGCCACCTGTCCACACACACACACACACACACACACACACACACTTATGTATTACAGTACACATATTAATCATATTAAACATTAACCTGTGTGTGTGTGTGTGTGCGTCTCACCAACAGTGCTGGGGTTAATGGAGACGTACGCCATCGCTCTGCTCAGTCGAAGCTCCTCTAAAGCGGCGAGCTCCGCCTCCGCCTCTGCTCAACCAATCACAGGTCACATCACAGTTACCCCCAACCTCACACACACATATATGGCAAACAGGGACTGAAACAGACGGAACATGGCGACTCACTTCTCTGGATCTCTCGTCTTTTCTTGGGGTTCGGGGGGATGACGGTGAACGCTTTGTGACTGGAACAGACAAACACACTCCGGATTATTGTCTGTGACGTTTACTGACACGTGTCACGGCCCGTTCACAGCCACAGGTACAGGTGAGAGGCTGTTCCAGTATTTGTAAGCAAACATCATCAGATATGTTTAAGGAGACGTCGGGACAGAAGCCGACGGAGCATCTCAGCTGCGTTGTGACGATGAAAATGGACATTTTCTTACTAGATGACAGTAAATTTCCAGACAACTTTGTGGCGACTAAACTTTATATTTCTGACGAGATGACGCCATCAGTCGTGTTTCTGATGACAAAAAACTGAGATTTCTCCAAAAGGACCAAACCTCTCCAGCTGTGAATGTGGAGGCGAAAAACAGATATTTTTTAACAACAGAAAATCTCCAGCGGCGGCAAAAAAACCTGATGTCTTTGACATCTTGGACGAGAAGATGATTCGTCTCCGGCCGTGTTTGTGGCAACAAAACAGGTGATTTTTGAAATGAAGAAGCAAAAATCTCCAGCTGTGTTCGTGGCTTGAACTGCGGCTGAACATGATCCATCTGCACCCTAAACCAGAGCGTCAGCAGCGTGTTAAAGATTCAGCCTGTTTGTGGTTTGCACAGTTTCCACAGTGTGTGAAGCTCCTGACAGACAGTTCAGGTGAGAGTTCACCTGCAGGTCTGTCATGACAGTGGGAGGTAAAGCAGGAGATTAATCCACTGCAACAGATGGCAGCAGACAAACAGCAGCAGGGAGATACTGAGGGACGCCTCACATGTTTGTACACACACACACACACACACACACACACACACACACACACACACACACACACACGGTGAAGTCCTAAATGAAGCTTCAGTGAGACTCTATGAATAAAGTTTATCATCACTCTTATTTGACTGAGGAAAGCTCCAGGTAATAAACATCCTGTGACGTCAGGGACCACCAGCAGGTGCACCCTGGTCCCTGCTGTCTCACCTGTGACTCGTGTGCTTGGTCTCGGTTCTGACGCTCCTCTGGTCCCTCTGACCCGGTTCGGCGCTCGTCTCGCGGCACTTTGGACCAACAGCAGCGTGTGTCACGGCCGTCCGGCAGGCCGGGTTGGTTCTGGGCCAGTTGCTGGTGGTGGTTTTGGTGGTTTTGGTGGTTTTGGGAGCGGTGGAGCTGGACCTGGTTCTCCTCTCGCAGCTGGCTCTGAGGGCGGTGCGCTGCGCCCCGGTGCCCCGCTCACACCTGCCGCGCGGCGGCGGACACCGCGGGCAGCTCGACGCGCGGCTTTTACGCACCGCGGGCGGCTGCAGCTCCGCGCGCGCCCCGGTCACCGCGCTCACCTTCACCGGTCTGCTCCTCTCCAGGGTTTTACCTGAAGCCTCCACAGGTTTTGGTTTGAGGACTCGTGCGGCCGGCATCTTAAATTCAGGGGGACGTTTCTGTTTCCGGTCTCAGGACGTGGGCGAGTGACGTCATCTTCTGTAATTAACTTCGATTAAAAAACTAAAAAACGCGAAAATCTCAACTTTACTTCCCGGGACTCGGTTGCTATGGAGCGCGCGCCCTAGCAACTGAAGTGTCAGACCACACAGAGCAGGGGAGGATTTCCGGTCCGAACCTTCGAAATAAAAGCACAGTTGTTTAGTGACGAAAACAGAAGTTTGTGTTTATTTTGGATTGTTTGGAGGAGTTTGTGATTTATGTTTTATTTTTTTACGAATCACTGTATATTAAATATGTTGTTGTCAGTGATGTCAGGTTATATGTGGTCATTGATAAACTGTCTTTTGATATTTTTGTATTTTTTGACAGTTCGGTTTGGTTAAGAAAAACAAAATACACAGAATAACAGTTAATAAACAATCATCTGTATAGTGATTGTTAAAATCAATACAATAAGGGAAGAAGTTATATGCTGATGACATTAAACCGTCTCTAAGTGATTCATTAGTCAACTAGTGAAAAAAGGAGAATATGAGAAATAAATCTTGACAATCTTGTTATAGTTTTTAAATAATCAACATCTTTGAGATCTGAAAATAAAAATGCAGTTTGAAAATGTTTCTTTTCATCGTGTTATTGATGTTAATCATTAAATAATGTATTGTTTAATGTGTTAGATTACTTGCTATTGAAAATAAATGTGCTAACAAATAGCTACAATAAATGTTGTTGGTGTAGACTTCATTTATGCAACATTGTACATATGTTAACACATAATTTTGCGGTCTTGTTACAAACATCTGGATTTGTCGCAGCTGTAGATTTAAAAATATCTGCTGAACATTGTCTCGTGGTCTCCTTTAAAGAATCGAGTGATGTCACGCTTACAAATGTTGAAACACACAAGTTACATCATAAACATGTTGTGTTGATGTGATGCGACACGTGTGTTACAGATGTTGATCTGATCTGCAGCCTCTGACACCAGCAGATGTGAACGACTCAGCTGTTTGTTCACTGCCAACATGTTTTTCTCTGCGACTGGACTGAATCTTTAATGCTTTTACCCTCATTCCTGTTTTATACTACATCAGTTATTCAGAGTATTTCTAATATTTTGTGCCTCTTCCACATTTCTGTTCTTAAAAGATAACAACACAACATGGTAAGAACGTCAGTCTTTAGTAAGCAATAAAACAGCTCAGATAAACAGGAAACATGCAGAAACATCACTGATTGATACAACATGAACGTTTAAACTATCTGATCCGCCTGTTTTTTGTTTTTTGTTTCTGTTTTGAGTGATTTAATGTTGATCATTTTAAACTTTTTTGTGAAAACAAGTCTCGCCTGTATCTTATTTTGAAGGCTGCGCCGCCTGGTTTCCGGTCCTGTGCTTCCTGTCTGCGCTGGATTGACGCAGCCGCAGATTAACGTCAGTGACGCAGCAGAGCATCAATCCGTCCAATGACTGCAGCTCATCGGATTACTGACACGAGACCGTCCGCGGGTCACATGACCACATTCTGTCACGATACACCAAAAATATCATCATCAGCATATCAATTCAGTTCAGTTCTAATTATAAAAACACACAAAAAATAAAACTCTGACTCCAAAACACATTAAATAAAAACAAGCACAGTGAGAAGAACAGAATAAACTTCAGTTATAAGGAAGTTTAAACAACAACAGAAGAAGAACTTCAGTTATAAGGAAGTTTAAACAACAACAACAACAACAACAGAAGAAGAACTTCGGTTATTTAAATATTTTAAATCAAATGTTGTGAATCTGAGATGAAACATCCACCGACTATTAATAAGTATATTACTGTTATGATCAATACAAGGCTGGAATAAATAAAATCAGCTTATGTTGAGGTCACTAGCACCTGATATCATATGAAATATAGGATGATGTGTAATAGAGTGTTTGTAAAACGAAAAAAGTCGAAGATATCGTGTTAAATATTAGTTTGAAGTTAATTACATTTGTATTTATTGACTGATTGAGTTTTTTTTTTAAATTTAATTTCAAACAAAAACACACTACTTGAGTAAATGTACTCTGTTCCACACTGTACATGGTGGACTCAATACTGTGGATCAACTTTTATTTTATTTCTTTATTGCTGATTAAATAAATTGATTAGAAGTGACGTCAGGAAGTCTGCACAGTATCTAGTAACTCAAGTAATCAGATTAATGTAGTAAAAAGTACAATATTTGCCTCCAGAATGTAGTGAAGTATATTTGTACTTTTCTTGAGTATTTCCAGTTTCTGATACTTTATACTTCCCCTTCACGACAGTCTGGAGGCAAATGTTCTATTTTTTTACTCCACTTTATGTATTTAAGTAGAATATTTTCCTGTAAAATGAAGTGGAGTGGGAGTATAAAGTATATTATACGCATTACACGAATATTGTACCTTTTGCTCCACTATATTTATCTGATTACTGCAGTAACTAGTTACTGTGCTCATCATGTTATCTGGCAGTATTTGCATGTTGTGGTACTCGAGTAAACAGGAGTAACGGAGGTGTTCCTCCCCCAGCAGCAGCGGTGCAGCAGCAGCAGCCCGGCTCGGTCCTCCTGGGCTCTGCGTGGTGCTGTCTCGCCTCTGCCCTCTTATGAAAACTGCCTTCCATTGCACTCCTCCAGCAGCGGACTAACCAGGCCCCTCGCAGCCGCTGCACGGTGGCCCCGAGCCGGGCTGATTCCCACCGCAGAGCCGACAGGTGTGACGGCGGTGGTTCACCGGAGACCAGGAGTCCCCCTCCCGGAGCCTCGGTGCCGGATTTACGCTGCGCTCCGCGGGGAGAGCCCGGACTGTGATGATCCCCGAACCGAAGTGCGACACACACAGCAGCCCGTGCGCATCGTAACCGGGCCCGACCCGCATCGCAACTTTGCGTTTGTGCGTCCCTGCAGGGGCTGAAGGCTCCGAGCGGAGGGGAGGCTGCCGGGTTATTGTCTGGGGGGGAGGGAGGGAGACACGGAGGGAGGGAGGGAGGGCGACGCGCACTCCAGCACAGCTCCTGCGCTGTCAGACGAGGAAGTGAGGCTTCACACACGCCCCATTTCAGCCTGTCGACCCCGCTGAAGCAGCCCAGAGCCGCTCATCAGACACCAGCAGCACACTTCACCAACATGCGGCCGCTGTCGGATGGACCTCACCGGGGCTGAGCTGCAGGACGACGCCGATCTCAGAGGGTAGGTGACCGCGGAGCTTCACGCGCAGACGATCCTCCAAAGTGTTGTGATCGTGAGACTTCTCCTCTGAGAAGGCCTGGCTCCATCTTTTTTTTTTTTTTTTTTTTTTTTGATAGTCACATGCATGATCTCTGGCCTAACTGTCACCGCCGTGTGTTGTGACTCATGAGAGCGATCAGAGTCAGAGAGCGAGCTGCGGGCCAGATGTCAGCATCTGCCCGCCACGCGTGGAGCGGCACCTGCCTGCGTGCTGATGTTGCGTGAATTTTACCACAAAAAGCTGCGTTAGATGAAGGAGTCCTGAAGACGTGCGGCGCGGAGCCAACTCAGGGAGTCACGCTGCGCTCACAGCTGGATAATCCTCGTTTTAACCGCTTCCTATCGATTATTTAACGACGAATTCACATAGACACATGATCGATTAACTGATCAGTTGATGCACAGATGTCAGTCAGCTCACAATCAACAGTTTAAGGCTGTTTTTAGTGCAGAAATGTCGAAGAATCGCACGTTTAGTTCGTCAGATGTGACGATTTTTATGATTTCCTCATGTTTTAATCAACAGGTTTGAACTGTTGATCAGATAAAAACATTCGACTACGATCGATTTATCTGATATCAGCTTATTACAGACATATTGATATCGATTCAGGTGTCAGCAGGTAGATTATAGATTGTGCTGCAAACTGTAAATGTGAGTTTATCTGACAATTTATCACAATTCTGCACCAAAACAAAGTAAATTACACATTTATCTACAAGTATGTTTAAACTTTATACTTCAGGTCGACTCCAAAAGCTTCTATATTGATTATTAATGGATAAATTCGATAACCTTTATACATAAACATGATCGATTAACTGATTTGTTGATGCACAGAAATAATTTGGCTCACAGTTAATCGTTTAAGACTTTTTTATAGTGCAGAAATGACGAAGAATCTCGTGTTTTTATCAACAGGTTTCTGATTGTTGTCGAGTCTGACCGATTGATCAGCCGTCAGTCGGTATCTCTTCCGGTGTTACCACATATGAAAACTGCAGGAGAAGATGCTGCTTTTCAACGTTTAATCTGTAAAATATCCTCTTTCAAGTGTTTAATAACCACATTAGAGGGATGGTTGCTAAAAAATTGTGAGTAGATGATGTTTTTTGTCTCCTAATTTTAATGTCGGACCCAAAAATCAACAGACTTGTAAAAACGTCTCCGTGAGCTTTGAGAACCTGTGATCGACTGAACCAGATCACGATCGACTAATTGGGAAAGGATGCATTAGATTAATCAATAATAACCATAGTCATTAGTTTCAGATAAGGCTGAGCTCTTTACCTCGATATATTGAAATACATTTGACGGCGTGGTAACAAAATCAAACCTCACTGTGTTTTTGTGGAGATGATTGTTGGAACTTCAACAAACTTCAACACAAAGACATTTCTGATCAGTAATCATCAATGATGTGGATTTAATGACACTCAGTCAGAACTCAGACTGCTGTTCAGGTGACTGCAGTGACATCAGCAGGTAAAAAACTGAGCTCACATCATTTTGGATCCTGACTGAAGTCCCTGCAGGATGATGTTTCAGTCGTCGGCCCGCATCAGCTGCCGCCATGACTCCGACCCAAAACACACGTCTGAAGGCGGCGCTGACGTCTCGCTGACATTAAGATAAATACACATACTCTGATGGCAGTGGCCATGATACAAGGTGCCAACTACACATCAGGAGCAATTTGGGGTGCAGTGTCTTGCTCAATGACACTTCAACATGCAGCTCAGCTCAGCCGGGATTTGAACTAGTGACCTTCCGATCACTAGACAACCTGCTCCACTCCCTGAGCTACAGCTGCCCATCAGATATAACGTGTCAGATTTTTAAAAAATCAGCGAGACCTTTGTTTTATATGTTAACTTAAATTCTGTTCAAACTCAGAGAGAGTTTCCTCGAGGTGCGTTTCATTTGCTCACCTGTCGATATAACTTCCAGGAGGGAGTAAAGAGACTGAAGGTGGAGACAGTCAGGAAACGAGACTAACGAGAATCTAGAGCTGGAATCATCGGACGCTTTGCTCCTGTTTGATATCTCAACCTGTGAAAACTGCTACATAAATGGAAACTCAGCGTCGTGAAGAAACGAGAGCGCTAACTGCTAACTGCTAACTGCTAACGCTAACCTGAGCGAACTCGTCTCGTCCTGTCAGATACAAACATTTCTTCTTCTTTCTCTTTCTGCGTAAACACAGTGATGAAGTTGGCCGACGATGATCAGCTGTGTTGTGATTAGTTGTGTATTGATCAGCTGTGTATTGATCAGTTGTGTTTTGTTCAGCTGTGTATTGATCAGCTGTGTATTGATCAGTTGTGTTGTTTTGTGTGTGTTTCAGTGTGTTACAGTGTTGAAGGATGGACCGGGAGCTGCTTCGTCAGAGCCAATCAGAGCACGGAGAGGCCACCAATGGGAGCAGCCCTCAGACTTCTACCGCCACGTCCGACGCCACCACCCCCACCACCCCCACCACCCCCACCCCTCCTCGGCTCACGCCCAACCCCATGCTCCTGGACTCCCCCGCGCCCACGCTGACTCCCACCACCTCCTCCCCTCCTCCCCCTCTCACCCCTGCTCCCTCCGTCTCAGCGGCCCATGGTCCGAAGATGGCGGCGGCGACGGCTGGCGCTCCGTCCCCTCACATCCTCGTCCCTGCTCCACCTAAACTCACCTCCACCGCAACCCCCGCCCTCCGCACGTACTCTCGCCCGATCCTTCCCTCCCCGACGGGCGTCTCCAAACCATCTCCTCCCACACAAACCTCCACCTCCACCTCTCTGCTCCCTCCTTCCTCCACCTCTTCTTCTTCATCTCCTGTTGTAGCCAGCACCACCTCGCCCCTTCTCTCCTCTTCCTCTTCTTCGTCTTCTTCTTCTTCTTCTTCTTCTGCAACGCACAGCAGCACCACCACATCAACCAAGACCTCCACCAGCCTGACCAATGGGAACACAAGGCCGGTATCAACGCCGACCTCCACGCCCATCACGCCCTTCCACACACCAGCCAGTCCACCTGGCAGACAGGTAACACACACACACACACACACACACACACACACACACAGATTAAAGGAAACAGTTAGCTTAGCTTAGCATAAAGACTTGAAACAGAGGGAAACTGCTAGCCTGGCTCTGTTGAAAGAGAACAAAATCCACCTAGAAGCACCTGAAAGACTAAATAATCAACAAATGACATCTTGTTATTTATTCCGTACAAAGTTTATGTTCTGGACTTTAGCTTTTATACTTTAATCGTCAAACTTTAATTTTGTCACTGAATCATTTTGTGTTTGCATCATTTCACCGTGTATGTTTCTAGATGGTTTGTCCTCAAATTTATAGAGGGAACATTTTTGAATCCTGTGTCATATCGAGTCAGAAGTTACTTAAAGGAAAAGTTCACCCAAAAATGAACAATCAGTCATCATCTCAGACGGCTCCCTCCGATCTGGTTTAACTGGTTCTCTGGTGTTTTGTTCTGGACTGTGACGTCATCCTCCGCCCGCTGAATGTAACGCACCGTTAAACAGTTTACAGGATGATGCTGATGTTGTTTGCTCGCTTGGTTTTATGTTGATTTGTAAGTCACGTGGCTGATTGTTGAACTGTACTTCAGGAAACTCCCTCTCCACTGCGATGAGGGCGAGCGAGCCGACGACATTTGGTGGAAAACGATGATATTCAGTATTTGTTCTGAATCCAGTTTGTTCCCACTGGTTTTACATCCTGCTTCTAATGAAACAGGATATGTAAATGGAGTTACTTTGACTAGATGCTATCTTAGTTACGCAAGAGGCGGGGTCAGCAATACTGCCAGCCAATCAGTGAAGAGGACCGGGACCCTGCAGCAGATTTCTGCAGAACATTTTGTATTTTAGGAAGATGTTCTCGTCTGAACCTCTCCTCCCTTTTGTTCCAGGTACCACAGGCTCATCCTGCAGGCACACCTGGTCTTGTGCGAGCCAATCAGAGCCTCTCCCCCATCAGACAGAGGGTATCCCAGCAGACTTTGCTCCTAGGGAAAGGTCTCAAAGGGTCTGGACAAGACCAGGTGCTGCTGAGAGCTCAGATGGTAAACACAGATACTCACATTTACATAGATTTATAGGTTTAATCTGCTGCGAGCAACGGACGGCTCAGAGACCAGAGACCAGTATTAAAATGAGACGAGAGCAGAGAGGGTGAAGGTCAGAGCTATGATGCATTCAGGTACTGTAGGGAATACAGACGCTGTCAGCTTCATGTCAGTGTTTAAGGCTCAGCATAATAACAATATAATACTTGTTTTTTAAATGTGCACTTTTCACAAAACAGGATTAAAAAGAAGAAATTAATTAACCCGAGAACAGTTTTTGTTGACTCTCCTGTAGATATATTCAGTTTTTATAGCCCTGTTCTAACACCAGCATCAACTGTCACACATCATCTGATTCAGGAGAAACTGAAGTTTCAGTCCGACTCATTTAAACTTGTCGGACCAATTTGACATTTTGCTCAGTCTGAGAAGGGATGAAGTCAAAATTCTTTGTTGTTTTAACTGTGAGTTCAGACCGAGCCTTTGGAGGTTTAGTTTTCTTATTTAAATAGATACATTTGAATGTTTTAGACTTCATATACTGACCTCTCTTAAGCAAGAAACAGCAATTTAAAAAAAAATTATCCTTCATACTTCACTCACAGACCACGTAGATGTGTCCATTAAAAACAGAGAGAACAAAAAGAAATTCATTAAATCGTAACAGAGAAATAAATTGGCAGGGTCCGCCACATATAGAGAAAGTGAGGATCTTTCGCTTCTCATTAACATTTCTTCACCAAAACTACAGACTGCTCCTTTAACAATGATTTAAAAGCAATCGATAATCCGACTTCAGAAATATGGCCGAGCGAAATGAGCAGAGAGGAAAGTCTGTGTTTGTTTAATCCAGTGAGAACCCAACAAATGAGTGACGAGATGATTTAAAACTCCTCGTTAGTGATTTACTGATGAGCGGAAGATTCAGAGTCGTCTTCAGTGTTTGATCCTGATTGGATGGATTGTGCTTTAATCCCGGCTCTTCCTCTGTTTACTTCCTCCTCTGTTTATTCTCTCGTCTTCCTTCCTGCAGCTGATTCTTACGTCTGCTATGCGACCTGCCTTGTCCTCCTCTTCCTCCTCTTCCTCCTCCTCCTCTCCCACTTCCTCTAACCCCGCCTCCGCTCAGGTGAGCAGCCGAGCTAAACCGACTTCCTCCTGTGTGCCCGTATGACTGTTCGCTAAGCTCCGCCCCCTCAGTTACTGTCGCCCAGCTGTCAAAATTAACGTTGAAATCCTGTGTTTAGTTCAGAAACATTTAGTGTTCGTTGAGCCTCATCACATCACGTACGGACTTTCATCCAAAGTGCTCAATAACTCATGTTTAAGGGGAAAAAGCAACGTGTGTTTCTGTAACTGCAACTAGCTGTAGCTTACTGGCTAATTAAGCTAACGTGTTGTCTTAAAATGTCAAACCAAAGAATGGAGTCCTGAAAAATATCCTTACTTTCTCTCTGAACAAGACTGACACTGCTCTCATATCTGTCAGTTAAATATGAAGCTACAGTTAGCAGATTAGCATAGCTTAGCACAAAGACTGTAAACGGGGGGAAACAGCTAGCCTGGAGTCTATCGGCGCCTCTCTGGCTCTGAACACAACCCTCAGTTTTATCATCGTTAGATGATAGTGAGTTACCTGGTCACAAAGAGAATGAAACCAAACAAGCTAGCTACTGTTACCTTTTCTTTTCCAGCAATTTAGCATTTTTGATGCTCGGCCTCAGCTGGCACAGGTTCCCCTGACACCATCATGCAGACGCACTGACGCTGCACCCTGAGTTTTACACCACCAAGGAAGATCACCATCGATTTAAAGAAATACGAACCAACCAAAGAGTTTTTTTTCCCGTCTCTACAGAAACATTCATGGTTGATATGGCACTTTCACGCCTTAGAGATGTTAGCTAAGTAGGCTAAGCTGTAATAACGGTGCACCAACACCAACCGCATTCACTCAATAAAGTCACTAATCTAAAGCTTCAGGGATGAAAGATACGCTCCAGCCGCTCCCAGGAAGATTAATGTCCTGTCATCGTGGAGAAGGCCGGCGGCAGTCTGCACCTTTGTGCACACTAGAGTAAACTTTCCTTTTTTTTGCAGCTGATGTTACAGCAGATAAACTGTTAAATCCATTACACTCTGGTTTTCATTGTGTAACACTAAAGAAACATGTGACTCGTTATAAATGAATCTCTGTGTCTCTTCAGCTCCATGTCTGTCGTTTCAACACGTCCAGAGATCCAAATCTTGACAAACCTGCTCGCTGCAGATGCTCGGCTCTTATTGGACAGTCGATGTTTGTGGGAGGAGTTTAGTGAACACCTTGAATCGAAGCCCTGAGGTGTAACGATGTGTTTGAGGTCTAACTGAACATCTCTCTGTCTCCCCTCCAGCTCCAGAGTCTCACCCTGAGGCCTCCTCCCCCAGGAGCCCTCACCATCCCCCCCTCCCTCCGCCTCAAGCCCTCCTCCACAGCCCCGCCCCCGCTCTCTCGCCCTCACGCCCCCCTCTTCCCCCCTCTCAGGCCGCGACCGCAGCCCAGCACCACGGCAACGGAGAGCCCGACCACGCCCACCCGCCACCTCGCCGTCCCACCTCCAAGTAGGTCCCAGAGGAGCTGACAGGCGTGATGGTGGAGGGAGATGGTGCTCTTCACCGTCGGCTTTATTTAGGGTGAAGTGCTGAAACCTGAGGAGAGAAACAGAAAGAGATCACGTCAGTCTGTGATGATGATGAGAGGTAGTGCAGGAAAATAACTAGAAATGATTGAAACGTGAGTGAAATGAGCTAAAATCAAAATATAGTAAAGATAAAAGATCAACTTTCATCCCCAGTGTCGGGCATCGCTTTACTCTTTACATGACTTTTACTTTACTGACTTCACTTCAGTCTCAGCTTCAAAACCAAACTGTGGATTTTATAAAACAATATGAACAAGCAGAAGATGTCGAGGGTCGTACAGACAGACTTCCTGCTCAGGTAACCTGATCCACCTGTACGTTGCTCCTCCGGGTGCTTGCGCTGTGCAGCGAGCGGAGTGATGATCGGTTTGTCAGTTTGTGCAGCAATTATCTAAAATCTCATCCGGTCACGAGAACAAGGAGAAGAGAACATGCAATCAGCTGCAAGTCATGTTGTCATGTTCACTTATCTCTTGATTGATCGACTCATTGATAAAATGACGAAACAAAACACTGGGAAACATGTCGGAGCGAGTTCTGAGAGCCCAGTGTGACACTGAAACATTATAAAGACAGTAATGAGCAGATTAGAGATGGAAGACGGGTTAGAAAACAGACACAAACCAGGATAAAAACAACAAAAACATGGTTAATTGTTGTAGTTTTACACGTTGAGATGTCATAATGAAAAACTCAGATATAGTTATTTAATATGTTTCCATAAGTGAATAAACAAGCTGCTCTTCCAGAACACTGTGCTGGAAGAGTTTGACATTTGTTTATTCAGTCGTGAAAATCCATCATCCTCCCACACATGTTTTCACAGATGGAAAAATAAAAAAATTAAGGAACTCAAAGATTTTCCTGGCAGAACACGAGTCATGAAAACAGAAGAGAAAACACTTTAGATCAGACGACAAAACGGATCAGCAGGAGTTAGAACGTCTCACTGGCCCCGCCGGGCCTCCGTAGACCAGCTCAGGTTTGATCCCGGCGTGTTTCTGCCGTCCAACCGGAGAGAAATGATCAGCTTCAGTGTCGACAGGGTTAATAAACGTTCATGTTTACTCCACCTGATCTATATCCACTCAGATCGGATCAGTCTGTTCTGACGAGGTGTCTGATTATTGCTAATATCCGGGTCCATATAAACAGCTGGCAGCTCAGGTACCAGCTGGTATCACTTTTATTTAAAGGGGAAACATTTGGGTTGAAGTGTCTCCTTCAGCAGGAGGACTCAGGGATTCAAACCAGCAACTGTTCATGCTCAGCTTTCATCCCTCCTCTTCCTCTCTCTCCATGTTCTCCTCTCTCAGCTCTGTACTCTCCGGTCCGAGCCGTCCCTCTGCGGCCCAGACTTCACTCTCCAAACGGGCACAGAGCGGCGTCGCCGAGGCCGACCTCCGCCCTCCAGCCCATCGCCGCTGCTCCCAGCAGCCACGCCTGCCCCATCAGCAGGCCGCTGGCCGGGCTGAAGACGATGCTCGGGCCCAGCCAATCGCAGCACAGCTCCTTACCTGTGACCAACCCCATGTCTGTTTCCTCACATCTGGAGCGCTCGCCCTCGGCAGCGAGGCAGCTGCAGATCATCGCTCTGTCTTCGGGCCGCCAGCCGCAACCCGGCACGTTCACCCACGCTGTGCAGCCGGCGCGTCCGGTTGTAGAGCCACCCGAGCTGTCCAGCCAATCAAAGAGGAGCGGTGAGGACACGCCTCCTGTCCCTCTCAACCCCACATTGCCAAAAACCACCTCCCCTCTGCCGTCGCCTCCGTCTCTCCTGAGTCCAACATCCCCTCCGAGTCAGGCTGGTCCTCAAACTCAGACTGTGACACAGAAAGTGGAGGCGAAGCCGAGCGAGGAGCAGCGAGACAGAGGACGAGGGCTGAGACCAGGAGGCCGGGAGGAGGGGAGCGTTAAAGACACGGCGCTGGAGAAGGATGACCAAAGACTGAAGGTGAAGGAGGAGAAACTGTCACCGGAGAGAGAAGTAGACCCCGTCAGTCAGAAGGAGCAGGAAGTGGAAACAGTCAGAGAGGAAGAACAGATGGAGGTGATAGAGGAGGGCCAGAGGGACCGAGAGAGGGCACAGGAGAAAAAGATGGAGGACGAGGAGGAAGGAGAGACCGCTATGGACCAGTCTGAGAACTTGACGGGTCAGATTCTGCATCAGTACCGGAACAGGGATCCCACCCCAACACCTGAGGCCGTTAAAGACTCCCCCGTGGAACCAAAACCAGTCCTGGGTCTCATTTCAGCCCCAGTTCCTGCACCAGTTCCTGTCCCAGTACCAGCTCCAGTCCCGGAGGTGCCGGTCCAGAGTCAGAGGCTGCCGGAGTCTAATCGGGACCTGCAGCCGGTCAGCCAGGAGGACTTCTGTGAGAACATGTCCACACAGTCTGACAACCAGTCAGGTACGGCCAGCCTCACCTGCACAGCCACCTGCAGCAGAGATTAGATGTATACGTACGTAAAAAGTATGTGGACAGGATGTGTTTAACAGAACTTACTGATCGCTGTCTTTCCTCCTCCCAGCCTTGTCCAGCCTCTCCTCCCAGTCTCCCCCCTCCTCACCCTTCATCACCCCTTCGGCAGAAAACCCTCCTCCCCTCCTGCCTGCTCAGCCCGCCCACCCGACCGACCTCAGCCTCTCGCCGCACGAGACGGAGAAGGTCGACAAGACGGCGGCGGGCGAGTCGCAGCACCTGGCCGGGATCGAGACAGAGACGGAGACGGAGCCCCTCGGCCAATCGGAAGACGATTTAGAGGGCTTCGGCCAATCGCTGATCAGCCACTGGGAGCCGAGGGTGTGGCCTGAGGGACGACAGGTTCTGACTCACCTGGTGGAGGGATTCGTCATCCAGGAGGGGCTCCAACCGTTTCCTGTATGAACACACACACACACACACACACACACACACAGGCTTACCAGACTGTTCACAACACTGTCAGACTGTTTTGTTAACGTACCTTTTCTCCGTGCAGGTGAACCGCTCGTCCCTGCTGGTTCCGGAGCAGGTGACCAAACCGCAGCAAGTCAACGGGACCAATGGGAAGGCGGCGCTGCCTGTGACGGACGCGACCAAACAACCTGAACACTCGACCGACTCGGAGCAGGAGGAGGCCGGAGACACCGACGACCCCGGGAACAGTAAGAGTCTCATGATATGATGTCATCAATGGACAGTCTCTCACACACACACACACACACACGCACACACACACACACACGCACACACACACACACACACACTCTATCTACATCAGTTAACACTGAAGTATATTTTTTAATATCATGTTATTAACTGAGCCATTTATTTATTCTGGCGGTTTCAGTCTTTTTGGGGTTTTGGGTTTTCAGACAAAACATTTTCTTGGGTTTGGATCATTTCTAATTAGTTAGTAAATAAAAGCCAGAATAAAGTTTTTGATTAAGCTACATTTGCAACAGTCAGACGACCTGCTGACGTCCAGTTAATTCAATATCAGAATAAAATGACTCCATGTCAGAATGTTGTAGTTTTTACAGGCAGATCTGCGTCTCTCTCAGTGTCTCTGACTCCGCTCTGTGTCTCTTCAGATAAAGACTAACGCCTCGTGTTGTGTCTCTGGTACAGGGTCGGCCCACAGGGACCGGACGGTGCTGCACTGTCAGTTCTGTGGGAAGCGAGGCCACGCACACAACTTCATGCGGTCCAAACGCTTCTGCTCCACTTCCTGTGCTCGCGGGTGAGGCCCGATTTCATTGGCTCGATCGCACTGTGTGACCTTAACACACTGTTTCAGAGCTGACAGGATGTGGTGTGTGTGTGTGTGTGTGTGTGTGTGTGTGTGTGTGTGTGTGTGTGTGTGTGTGTGTAGACACAGGTGTTAGAAACAGATACTAGTGTGAATCAAAGCAGCAGAATGAGGAAGCGCATCATCAAACGTCTCTCTGTCTGTCTGTCTCTCCGGCAGGTTCAACGTTCGCCTGACGAAGCGTCTGCGGGCGCTGAGTGCGGGCAGCCGCTCTGAGAGGCCCCGCCCAGCTCTGAACAGGGCGGAGTCTGTTCCTGGGAAGCCTCTGTTACTGCGGCTGGTAGGGACAGTGAACTAACCACACGCTGTTCAGAAACCTCACTACACTGACAATGTACAAGTGATCAAGTTCCACCCAGAACACACTAATCCTGAGACACCAAACAGTCACAAAAACAACTAAACGTCGTTATCAGCATGTTTAGATATTTAAATGATTCCTCACCTACGTCCCCTGACTGTTAAACACTCACCTGCTGCAGACTTGAGAGTCAAATCTTTATTCCACAGTGTCAAAGTTTCCAACACAACCACAGAAAACTCAGAATCCACTCGTCTGTCGTCCACCTGTTCTCACCAAACTGTGGCTGATTACGATGGTCACACCTCCATCGTCCTACACAGGTGCTGACGAGCACCAGTGGCTCATGGGATGTGAAGTTCGTAGGTTTGTGATGTTTGTGTTCTGTTGACCTGCTGATGTTTGCAGCAGATGTCTGTGAACACATATCACCAGACTCCCTTTACAAATCACGTGATTTTAAGAGTTGTTTCATGAGGAGAAACTCTAGAAAATATTTTTGAGCGGCTACGACAGATTCTGACTCATTGTGTCCTTGTTGTAAATTCAGCATTAAACCAGAAGCTGAAGTTGTTTGTCTCCTTGTAAAAAGTGTCAGTTTGTGGCAGCATGTCTGTACCAGCCTGTCTGCTTCTGTGTCTAAAGTGCTAAAGTCTTACCTGCCAACATTGATCAGCTGTTTGAACACACTGTTTACACTGATTTCACCATTTACACTCCATTTATGAAAGAAGAAACATGTTATTGATCTAAACATGTCACATGTTACAAAGACAGTAACAATATAGGTTATGTCTTAGGGAAAGTCCCCAGACTACCTTTAAAAATCACTCAATTTAGTGAGTTATTGCATTAGGAGACACTTTATAAACTTTTTGAAAGAAAAAAATTATTATTAATGATTTTAGCAGCTGTTTGAACTGATTTACCCACAATGAATCTTGGCCACGAAGTATCAAACGCTCATCCTGAAGTTTTAAAGTAACGGAGGGTGAACTCACCTCTTGATTCAGAGCTCAGTCCGTCTTTCTTCTCCCCGCAGCCTCGTGATCTCTGGAGTGCCGGACGGCGAGAGAAGGAGGGGAAGGAGAAGGTGGCGGCGGCAGAAGAAGAAGAGGAGGAGGAGGAAGAGGAAGAAGAGGGGGAGGAAGAGGAGGACATGGATGGAGGGGGAGAGGAGGAAGACGATGACGGTGGAGAGGAGGATCCCGCCGTTGCCATGACAGCCAGGATGGAGCGACGGGCTGCCCGGAGAGCGAGGAGGGCGTCGGCTCCCGCTCTGACCACCTCTACGCCCACGACCACCTTCAAACCCGCCCCGTCGCAGTGGAGCGTGGAGGAAGTGACGGCCTTCATACACACACTGCCAGGTGAACCTCCGCTACGCCACACAAAGACGCCATCCAGCCTCTCTGGAGCCGGCAGCCTCGGTTAGCACGTCAGTCTGATTTATAGAAACGCTGGAGCGTGTTAATCGTCAGCAGATGACGGGGGGTCGAGCTCAGCTCCTCTCATCTAATTAAGTGTTTCGCAAAGCGCTGAAATCAACCGCCGGGTGAGGTAACGTGCATACTTCTAACCGCCAGCTGTCATCGCTGAGAAACATCTGGAGGAAAAAACACAAACACAAACTCGAATCTGTCAGAATCCAGAAGTTGTGTTCAGAAACACGGATGATTCTGTTGTGAACGTTCGTGAAGGTTCGAGGAGGATTGTGAGTGAGAAAAACAATCGTGTGTTTTACTGTTTAACAGAGTGAAGTAAAATACTCCTCGTGCAGAAACACGTCCAGAAGACTTTTCAACATGTCTGACGACGTCTGGAGACGCAGAATCAGTTTGTTCTCCATCAGTTCAAAACTAAACCCTGCTGGAACAAACCAGCACGGACCAAAACACGACATGGAGGACATGTTGTGTTTTGGTCTATGCTGGTTTTTCCTGCAAGGTAACTTTCTACTGTGTCAATTCACAAACATCTAAAGAATTAATTGTGGTTCAGAATTAAAATCTAACAGGCTGGATTGAAACCCTGAGCCTCGTCCTCAGTGGTCGGAATGAGGTGTGACACCAGATTAAGTCTATGTTGTGTCTCAGTTCAGGTCTGCGTCCTCTGAAGGACTCGGCCTCTGTGGTCTGTGAAGGCGAGTCCTTCAGAGACCTTGTTAACCTGGTCAGCCGTTGTTAAATGTGACGGTCAAGTCTTTGGAACATTTCCTGGTTTCTTTTCTTTAACCGTCTCCGTGTCTCCGTGTGCTCGTGTTCCAGGCTGCAGTGACGTGGCCGAGGCGTTCCGGCTGCAGGAGATCGACGGCCAGGCTCTGCTGCTGCTGACCGAGGACCATCTGATGACCAGCATGAACATCAAACTGGGGCCGGCGCTGAAGATCTGCGCTCACATCAACTCCCTGAAGAACCAGTGAGGGCGACAAAACCAGACCGAGGAGCGGAAGTCAGGAGAAAACGAGGAAAAGACAGGCAATAAAGAAGTGAGGAGAGAAAAACGGAGGAAGATCACGGATAGAGGAGAAAACAAAAGCTAACACCAAGGATGACAGAACAAAGTCACAAAAAGAGATTCACGGTAATTTATGAGATTATAAATCGAGGTGTGGCCTTAGTCGGGAGCAGAGGAGCTGAGCAGGAGACGCCAGAAGTCCAGAAGAAGTTTCATCCGTCGTGGACCCTCTGACTGTAGCAGGAGAGCGTAGCGGGGGGGTTTTGTAACTTTGTGTACATTTTACATGCAGCTGGTGTAAATTTGAAGCTATTTCATGAAGGATTTTGAACATTTAATATATAAAATTTGTCTATTTAGTTTTTTTAGAACGTGACGTCGATGACAAATCTATCCAGTAGCTAACATAACCGGTGTGTGTAAAAGAAAAACTAAAAAATGAAAATGATGACAATAACAATAACGATGATGATACGTAGACTTTGTAAGTGATTAATGAAAGTTTAATGTTTTATATCACTATATTCTGGACAAAAACATGTCTGTGGATTAAAAAAGAGAAGTCACTATCAGGGTAGAGACTGGTGTCTTTAATCGTCACATTTTTATGGTATCCTGCTTGAAATTATTTAATAAATGAATAATTAATCAAGTGGCTGATTTATCTTGTTGTTCCGGCTGAAATGAGGAGGTGTTTGTCAGGTGTGATGGAGGCGGAGCGACCAGCAGGGGGCCGCAGAGAGACAGGTGAGAGAAAATCTGTCTTCAATAAACCAAACTGATGTGAATTCATGTCACAGAGTCGCGTCCGGATGCGTCTCCAGATCCAACAGAGACTCCAGGTCAGTGCTGCTGCTGTCTGATGAGTCTGAGTCTTGTTTTTCTGCCTGTCTGATTCCAGGTCTGGTTTAGGTTAGGAGCTCGCATCTCGTGCGCTCTGATTGGCTGAAAGTTTGGACTGAGGGTGCGTGTTTCACCACACCCTGAGATAAATCTTTACTCTGGGCATTTTTCTGCGGATCAGCCTCGGGCGCACTAACGGGACGCAGCAGGATTATTTCTTAATTTTCACTATTTGGATCTAAAATACTTAAACGCCACATTTGGATACATTTTATTGAACATAGTTATCAGTGAGGACTTCAGGAATCTTTCGGCGTATTAAGATTAAACTTTTTTTTTTTAACTGTGGAAAGAAAATCTCCGTTTTTGCTTCTTTAAATAAGATTCTGGGACAATAAACAGTTTTTTCTATATTATACAACTAAAGAGAGAGAAAGAAAAATATCTTAACACTTTAATCTGTTGCGACTTTTGAAGAATATTTGATTTTTGTTGTCGGAGATCAGCGCGTAAAAACGCACGGCGGCTCCATGGCGCACATGTGCAGGCAGATCACCGGCAGCGCGGCGAGCTGTGCGGGTTGGGTCGGGCTCATAGTGGCCACGGCCACTAACGACTGGGTCCGAACCTGCGACTACACGGTGGCCACCTGCGTGCGCATGGACGAGCTGGGGTCCCGGGGACTCTGGGCGGAGTGCGTCATCTCCCCATCGCTGTATCACTGTCAGGCCCTCAACCAGATCCTCACTCTGCCCGGTGAGACGCGCGGAGGGAGGAATTAAAATCATTTTATCTCATAATTGACTGAGTTGTTTAAAAATAGAACATTTCTCTGTGCGTAAAGTTTGTGCGTAAAGCTCAATCTGATCCATTATGTGTGTGTGCGTGCATTCCAGACTGTAACTGTCTGTGGCAGAGGTGAGCCAACACATGTTTCAGTTATAACCCCGCTCTCTCCCCCCTCTCTCCCTCCCAGCCTACATCCAGACGTCTCGGGCTCTGATGATCTGCGCCAGCCTGCTCGGCCTCCCCGGGATGCTGCTGGTCCTCATGTCGATGCCCTGCGTCCGGCTGCCGAACGACACCTCCGCCATAAAGCAGCGCCGCGCCCGAGTGGGAGGCGTCTTCTTCATCATCATGGGTGAGGAGACACACACACACACACACACACACACACACACACACACACACACACACACACAGATCTATGCGTTTTGACAGGACCAACATTAAAACTGAGCTCTCCTCCTGTCAGTAAACAGCTCCGGGTCAGAGCAGAACCGGGTGAGACTCCAGGTGTTTACTCCTCCTCAGGGTCTGGATCTGCAGAGCGGGGAGGGAGACCCCTAGTGGCAGAAATTACACATTGTGCATTAAAGTTAGAGTCTAACAAGTGTTGTTTCAGTCTCACAGATTAAATCCCTCTGAAGATGGTGGTTTTGGTTTTAGGATGTACGGTTGTCGGGTCTGTCCCAGCTGTGGAAGGAGGGTCAGGGTTTGTCAGACCAGGTCTCATCCTGACCGGTGTTCGTCTGTCAGACTGGCCCACTTCCTGTGTGAACAGGCCGGTACTTCCTGGAAACAGCCTGAGGGACAGACAGCCAGACAGACACTGTACAGAGATGTTGAAGCAGTCGCTCTTCTGTAACGTCTCCATCTTTATATCTTCCAGCCATCTGTGGCATCATATCGACTGTCTGGTTCCCCGTCGGCGCCCACCAAAGCGACGGCCTGATGTCGTTCGGCTTCTCCCTGTACGCCGGCTGGGTCGGCGCCGCTCTCTGCCTCCTGGGCGGCTCCATGATCTTGTGTTGCCACAGCACCGACCCCGGGACCCCGAGAAGGGAGAACAGCTTCTACTACTCCAGGCAGGGCAGCACCGCCATGCCGCTGGACCCGCCCGCCAACCACGCCAAGAGTGCACGAGTGTGAAGAAGAGACTCTCAGTTCCTCTTTTTATAAACTGACGAGTTTTTCTATTTTCTCCTTTTAACATTTTTTACTGAATGACATTAAAATAAACAGAAACACAGACAGAGAGTTCAACCACATGTGGCAGTTTGTCTTAAATTCAACAAAATGAGGAAATGAATTCAGTTTCATTGATTTGCAGTGTTAACGCCCTGTAGGTCACTACACAGACTAAAGACTTTAACTCTGCTGTTAAATGTTTTTTTGTGTCTGTGTTTCTGTGGCTTTAAAATAGCAAATCTTCTTTAATGTTCTGATGATCTTTTGTCCTTTTAGAACTTGTGACTTTAATGTTCTTTTACTGATTATTATTCTTTGATTAGCATGAACATGTTTCCAAAATATTACCTGTTGACAGACGGAGATCACCTGCTCTGAAGGTGATTCTATCTTCCAATATCTGGGTCACTTTTCTTTGTTTTCTTTTAGTTGCAACTTCATTTTAACGTTATAATCAGATCTATCCGCTGTGTATGTCTGTGGTTAAACTGTCGGGCGATGCTACGGATAATAAAAGTTTTTTGAATAATAAACAGTCTCAGTCGTTCACTCACAATGAGACATTTAATCCTGCAACACAAACAAAACAGACCATTCTGTTAATGGAACAAACACCGTTCACTCAAACAAGAACAACAAACATGACAGGAACTCTCAGAGCTTCAGAAACACCGTGAACGGTTAAAGGAAATCAGATTTTACAGGCAGCGGTTGAAAACTTCTGTTTCGTTGCATCGATGGTGAGTTAAACAGTCGAGAGGAGCTGAAGACGGTCCGAACGCAGTCGGGTCGGACTCACGCTGCAGGAGATAGAAGATCCAAACTGGTTTTGAAATCAGGTTGTATCACGCACACAAGTATTTATCTTCCTGACAGCCTGTGACACCTGAACGTTCTCCTCCTCACAGCTTCAAAACAGCCTTTTCTTACTTTAGTTTGATGCACCATCGCACGCCGCCTTCCCAACATCGTGAGACGGATTTCAGACGAGATAAAGACGTAAGAAGCTGTAAACAGACAGAGAGGGAGGCTGGAATGTGGAGAAAAGGCGTGTTAGTGTCTCGTATCTGCAGAGAGTTTCTGATTTTCTCTCTTTGTTGCTGCTCGGGACGCTTTACCAACCCAACATGTGTCTATTTGACGTCCTGGGAATGAGACCTGTGGGGTTCCAGGTACGACCTTTGCTCGTCTTGAGATGATTTGATTCAGTGTCTCGTGCAGGAGGAAGAGGAATCGTCTTCGGCTCAGTCCTCCTCTTCCCCCCCATCAAAGCCATGATTGGTCCTTCCTCCGGCCCGGCTGCTCCTGCTCGTGTGCCGGCCTCCAGGTCCAGACTGGTATCCATGCTGCTCATTATCATCCTGGTACTGGCTCTGATGCTGCTCTCCCTCCAGGTCCTCGTACTCGTTCTCCTGCTGGTGCTGGACGTGCTGCTGGTAGTCGTTCCCCCTCTCTTCAGGGGCAGACCAGCCCTGGTAGGGTCTCTCGTCCTGCTCCTCAGGGTAAAGGTTGTCGTCGGGGGAGAACGTGTCGTCGAGGTGGTCGTCGTAGCGTTGGTAGGAGCTGGCGTGCGCCTGCTGCTCCCGGGCGTTCAGCTCCAGAGTGCTGTGCCACACGCCGTAACAACCGTAGATCAACAGACCTGAAGACGCACAGACGGAAACGGTTAAACACAGAACGGCAGGTAGAGAAACTGAGCAGCTGGGACGTGTTATCAACCTTCATGAGTTCCAGAAGGTGTGAAACTCTTCAACCCTCACTGCGTCATCTGTCTACCAACTGCAGCTCCAACAGAACAAAGTCTGCAAAATCAAATATCTAAAGCTCCGCCCAGTTATCTGCTCTCCAGTTTACCTTTCCCTGTGATCGTTCCTCAATAAACAGACTTTTAAACATCTCATTTTTACACTTTTAGTTACATTAGCATCTGTGTAGTGTTGCAAAATCTTGTACAAACGTTTGTTACGATGTCTTTGTCCTGAAAACACCCTGCTGGTCAAACACCCGGCGCTCCACAGATCTATTCTTTAAATCAATAATGCAGAATGTATCATCTCACCTATGAAGCACCAGACGGTGAACCTGGCCCAGGTGAGTGGAGACAGTTTAAGCATGAGGTAGCTGTTGACCAATATGGCGGCTGCAGGGATGAAGGGCACGCAGGGCGCCATGTAGGGCAGTCTCCGCCCACTCTCTGGCTGCTGTATGATCAGAATTAAAAGCTTCACCATGGACCCGGCCATCATCGTGGCCATGAGTCCTGAAAACACCGCCCCGGCACCGGATCCCTGCTCAACGCCAAATATAACGGTGGACCAGAGGAGGAAGGACATGAGGAAGAGGAGGAGGGTGCAGCGGGTCACTGTGCGGCCGGTGGCAGGAGTGGGTTTGGCCGTAGCATCGGGCATTCCCAGCCGCAGCCGCAGGGTGTAGTAATGACCTCCCAGCAGCCTTTTCAGCAGCGAGGCGTGGCCCGTGTGGAAATCAGAGTCGTCACCGTCTCCTTCAGTCCCGCCAGCGTGGTACGACGAAGAACCGTCGTCTCCGATCAGCATCTGGTCGTCTTTGGTGGGGACGGCGCCGTCGTCCAGGTGCTTCAACCCGTCCACGTTGTCCTCGGAGTTGAACTGGTGTGTGTCGGTCTGTTCGTCAGGCTGGTATCGCAGTAACAGCACACACACGCTGACCAGAGTGTAGGCCAGCAGCGTGCCGATGGACATCATCTCGATCAGGTCTCTGAGGCTCACCAGCAGGGCGAGGATGGCGGCGAAGCTACCCGACACCACGCAGGCCACCGCGGGAGTGTGTGTGAGCGCAGACACATGAGACAAGAACCTGCACACACACACACACACATCATCACAGAGTGAACCACCAGGACACCTCGTCTCACCTGTAATCATGTGTTTGTGTCGCGCCTCCTCACCTGAACAGCAGTCCGTCCCGGGCCATGGCGTAGATGACTCTGGGCATCGGGAACAAAGAGCCCAGCAGAGACACGGTGAGTCCGGCTATCGAGCCCACAGCCACGATGTACTTCCCCCACAGGAAGCCGTGCACCGCAAACATCTCCATGAGCGGAGCCGAGCCGTCGATCAGGTCGTAGGGAACCATGAGAGTCAGGATCACACTCACCTGGAGAGACGGGAGGGAGACATATCTCACAAATCGCACATTCAAAGGGAAGGAAACCTGCATCTGTTCATCAAAGGCTGAGCAAAATCAGGAGATTTGTTTCCTTCATGTCATAAGAACAAACAGGTGAGTACTGACCGACACGTAGGCGGTGAGGCAGGTGACCAGCGAGGCGGTGATGGCGTACGGGATGGAGGTGTTTGGGTTTTTCGCCTCCTCTCCCGTCGTCGCAATGATGTCGAAGCCGATGAAGGCGTAGAAGCAAGTCGCTGCACCTTGCATCACCTGATCAGCAGCAACACATTCATTTATTCTCTTTTCTGTCAATGAGGGGATTTTAAACAAGCGACTAAAACAACCACAGCGGCTCAACAGCTCACCCCCGACCAGCCGTAGGGAAGGAAGTTTCCGTTCTCCCAGTTGCCGGCGGAGAGGAAGAAGAGTCCGGCGATGATCATGAAGACCCAGACCACCAGGTTGACCACGTTTAGGACGTTGTTGAAGCCCACAGAGTTACGCACACCGAGAGCGATGATCACCGTGACCAGCAGGGCGATAAACAAGGCCAGCAGGTCGGGGTACGTGTCCTCACCTTTACCTGAGACGAACACACACAGAAAGGTTTCGCTGGCGTGAGGAAGTGACTGGAAGTTTGTGTTCAGATGAGAAAGGATCAATACGACAGGAAGGGCTTGGTTTGGAGCTCTTCTGAAAGGTTCTAAGGTGAATCTTAAGCCTGCAGATGAGCTTTGTGCAGATAAAAGAGTCAGAAACAAGAGCTGAGGTGGAAAAACAAACTATTCAAAGAGCAAAACACAGAAAACTACATAAACTATATCACTGGATCTGAAATCTGGAGGCTGGTGGCTCAGAAGAGAGGAGGAAGATGAGAGAGTGAGTCACTGTGAGTCAGCCACTCATTGGCTGTTGTAGGCTTTAGGGTGGGCATATAAAATCATATCTGCTCAAACGAGCTGTCAATCAAACGGTGGATAAAACAGTTAAAAAGCTTCTGTGGTTGTTGGTCACAGTTGGAGCTTAACGACCAAAAACAAACAGATATTTAAGTCAAAGCTAAAACAATTTAATGTTCATTTGCTCTTCAGCGTACTGATGGTACTGACCGAGTCCTCTGAGCGTGCCCAGGTGCGTTATCATGTAGTTACTGATGCTGTGATTGGCCAGAGAGTCGAACATGCTGCTGAGAGCCGACGCCCCCGCCGCCGTGCCGATCAGATACTCCAGGATCAAGTTCCAGCCAATGAAAAACGCCACAAACTCCCCGACCGTCACGTAGCTGTAGGTGTACGCCGAGCCGGTCGTCTTTGGGACCCGGACGCCAAACTCTGCGTAGCACACACCTAAACAACAAGGAACACACACACACACAGTTAGAGGATACAAGAGACGTCAGGTCAGATTAAACATAGTTGTTGTTATCACCACCTCTGTGTTGTCACCTGACAGTATGGAGGCCAGCGCTGCAATAATAAACGACAGGATGACTCCGGGCCCCGCCATCGCTTTGGCAACCAACCCGGCCACCACGTACATCCCGGTACCGACGCAGCTGCCCACCCCGAGCGACACCAGGTCCACGGTGGTCAGAACCTTAGCGAGCCCGACCGCCGCCCCCTCGTCGAGCTCGGTGAGGTCGTCGGCGCTGCGAGCCATGGAGCCCATGGGTTTGGTCCTCAGGAGGCGGGAATACATGTTGTACCAGGCGTCGCCCAGAGACAGCCGGCCGAGCCACGCCGCCATCGCTGCACCTGTCTGACACCTGTTTATGTTCCTGTGAGACTCCTTCTGTTCTCCAACAACACCTCTATCATTCTTTCACTGTCGTCGTCATCGTTCTTCAAGATCCTCGTGGAGAGATTCGACTCTGAAACACAGAGATGGAAGACGTGGTAGAGGACAACAAGGAGAGCAAACAGGACCACCAGGTGAGTAAAAGGTGTACCTGTCCAGCCCTGATGATGCTGTGAGCCTGCAGGTTGATGATGGGAAACCATCAGCTGCTCTCCTCACTCACTAGAGCGAGACTCCCTCTCTGAAACATTAATGAACACCGAGGATCTTCTTTCACAACGGAAAGGTTCGACTGTGGAAGCTAAAACTGAGCCGAAATTACTGCGTCACACTTGAATCTGACCAACACCAGCAGGTTGGACCGAAGACAGTGACGAGCACAGGGAGTTTCCTACTTGATAAAAACATGCAGTGTGAAGATGCACACCTGAGCAGACAGGTAAGTCACTCACCTGCTGTGTTTTCTCTGAAGAAGTGCGGGAGGCGTTCGGTTCAGTCCACGTCCTCTGCAGACCTGCAGGAAATGGTGACGAGAGGAGACGGCAGCGTTAATCATTCAGACCTGACACCATGTGATCAGCTGATACATTATTGAACACCTGAGACTGAGCAGGTGTGTGTGTGTGTGTGTGTGTGTGTGTGTGTGTGTGTGTGTGTGTGTGTCATCATTCATTCATAGGACAGAGGAGACGAACTGCTGAGAAGATGTGTGAGAGTTAACTTTGTTCAGCTGCTGCCAACAGTGACGATTCTTTAGTTTTTGTATGCAGAGCTGGGAACTGACCAGGTGTGTGTGTGTGTGTGTGTGTGTGTGTGTATGTGTGTGTGTGTGTGTGTTGCAGTACCAGCTGTGTAATGGAAAGTTGTCTCAGTTTTCCAACTTTCTGCCTGCAGGAGGAGTTTAATCTTTGTCTTTATGGTGACGTGAATCTGAAAGGATCCAAAAAATCCAAAACTGTAAACTCAGTCATTTTCTCCTGTGGACGTGTTTTAAAACGCACAGAAACAAAAAGTTTAACATCATAAAATGGCTACAAACAGCGTTCAGACATCCTGAAGATCTCACATTTGAAAAGTACTTCAGTAAAGTTGGCAGATTCACAACAGACAAACAAATGAACAATTATTCAGTTGATGACGAGGATCACAATCGAAGCAGCAGATCCTGATTTACAGTCTCTACTACGGATCCTACATTTCCCAGAATGCAGTTCAAGCATCAAGATCACATCTGTCAAACTTCACACCTCCTGTTTGTAACACAGACTTTCTGACACTGTCGGCTGCGACGTCTTTATAATGACGTATTTTCACAGTCTGATGTTTCATCAGCCTGATGATGATCTGACAAACATCACGTGTGAGATTCATGACTCAGTTCATCAGGATCCATAAATTATCCGTCTCTCTTCATTCAGTATCTGAAATAAGGTCCCATGAGTTCGACCAGACGGGGCGTCACTTCAGCTAAATCTCAAAACCAGGAGTTTAACCTTCATAACTTCTCTGTCACATCATCTGGGTTATTTTCTCTGACTTCGTAAACCTCCTCCAGAGTCTCAGAAGACACTAAGTGGGTGGACGGGGACATTTAAAGTGAAACCTTCCCTGAGTGGCTGCTGGCTGGATGTATATCCTGTGTTGTACTGCAGTTGTTCTCTGCTGGTAAGATGATACTCAGAGTCAGATTACTGCGTCACCCGTGACATGATGGTCTGAAACAGGAGGAACAGACAGGTTGTTCCTGGTCACGGCTGTGGGAGAAGCTGTGAATCCTTCCTGCTGGAGAGTCGGTTCACTCTGATGTGATGCAGCTCCCATCAGGTCCGTTTCATCAGGTCCAGTTTGAAGCATTTGGTCCGGCTCTGGTGCTCAGAACTGGACCAGCGATCCCGTGTACCTGCTGCATTATTTAACATCAGCCTGTGGAGCAGCCACGCTGAGACCAGGCTGCTGGATGTTTCTGATTGGTTGATCATCCTGATGACATCATTGCAAACATGATCTGTTAAACACACAACATGTTAATTCTGCTGCTGCTGAGTGGAGTCTGGTGCCGATCCGGACCGACTGGAGGAACAAACACCAGCAGACTCATCAGGTTCTGATCCGGAGCTGCTGACCGACGGGAGGAGAGCTCTTCACTCCTGTTGATCAGCCTGACTGCAGCAGTGATCCGGACCGGACCTCCACTGTCGGGTGGTTCTGTTCTGTTCTGTTCTGCTGACTGAAGCTGGAGGGGAAATGGACTTTAATTCATGAACGTAACGTTACAGAGAGGAGACAGAGAACCAGAACCAGAACCAGAACCAGAGTCTCTGCTGAGTGCTGACTTCACTCAGAGCTTCACCTCAACTCTCTAATGTTCTACAGAGTTCTTCTGGTTCTGTTGGGTCTGGTTCTCAGACTTCCTTCCTCTCTGACTCTCCTGAAGTTCCAGACAGACGAGCAGATGAAACTCTGGAGGATTTCTCTGCTGGAACATCTGAGATGATCAGAACAATGCGTCTAATCATTTTTACATCTTATATCTTTAACCTCAAAGCGGGCCAGCGGGCTTCAGTCCCACATCATCACCTCACCGTCTTATACTTTTAAATTTAAAACCAGAACCTCTGGGGGAAACAAAGCAGCTGATTTTGTTGTCAGCACTTTATGGACATTGATGCGACCTGAGTTTCATGTTGTTAACACACTGTCAGAGCTTCTCTCAGGGGGACTTCAAGCCAAACTGGAAAGTACCTGAAAAATCAGCAGTAAGAGACGAAAACTCTCTGCTGGAGGAACATGAACAGCTTAGAAGACCGTTATCTGTAGTTTTATTGTGTCAGTAACTGTGAGCGTGGACAGTTCAGAGCTCCGAAACATCTTCCTGCACTTCTGCTTCCTTGTTGATTGTATTTCTTTACAATTTCCCTCATTTAATCATTTGTCCCGCAGGCCGATTAAATCAGGACTCTGAATATAAACTGTGAGCTCGTCAGTCGGAACGTCTGTACAAACTGCGACTCTGCACATCAGGATTTGAGACGCCATCAGCCGCAGAGCAGCTGAAGGTGGATGCATTCCTGAGGCTGCGTGCTTTATACACAACAGATGAGCGGATGGGAGTGAATCCAGACACACACACACACACACACACACACACACACACACACACACACACACACACACACACTGAAGAGCAGCAGTGAAGCAAAAAACATCCTTTTCTGTTTAAGGGAATGAAGGTTTCTGCAGCCTGAGACGCCTCATCATCATCACACAGTTTGTAAAGAAGGAGAAGCTTCTGTGTGTGTTGTTGTTGTGAGTTTCCTTCATCAGTCTGTTCTGACGAAGTGAAACCTCGTGCGACAGCAGGGTTCGAGCTCCCACCTCAGCGTGTCTCACTCGTCCTCTGGTCACACTCTGCTTTTTCATGTTTTCACTTGTTTGGAAGCATTGACGAGCTGTGAAGGCTCCTGAGGGCACAACGATGAATTTTACACACTGAGTTCAGTTTAATCGATGTTGACAGTGATTTGTCTTCTGTAATAAATTATCATAATGTCATTTCAGTGCCTCTGTAAAGCTCTTTGACTTGCCTTGTGTCTGAACTGTGTTTATATAAATAAACTAGAATAAGTCAGACAGACTCATCTAGTTTGGAGAAGAAATTCAAATAATCACAATATTAATGAGGTAATAATACAAACGTGTCCCCACAAGTGAATAAACAAGCTGTTCTCAGTAAGGTCCCAGAACGCTGTGTGAAGTTAGAAAGGTGGCAGGGTCCGCCACATATGAAATAAAACAGAATAAAGTGTGTTGTTTGATTATTCAGTTTGTAGAAAATCTTTCTCTTCTCATTAAAATTCTTGGGGAAATACATCTTCTAAAAAATGTTTTGACTTCTTTCTTCATCGTGTTTCAGGACTTCTGTGGTTCTTGGATGAAAAGTTCCCTTCACTGACGTGTCTGTCCTCGTAGTTATCACCGTGCCTCCGTCCTCAGATCATGAAAGACATGAAGGATTCAGTATCCTGATGAACATCATATAAACAGCAGCTCATATTATAATCATCTGTTCATTAATGTCCATTTAAACCCTGCGGAGGAACAACTTTGTGTTGTCCAACCTAAACAAAGACGCCTCTGAGTTATATTATGGAAATGAGACAGGAGACATTTTACACTGATATTCTAAACATCTGTGTGTGTGTTTACTTGTATTGTCAATAGTTCAACATCTGTAAACACATTTCACTTTGCAATCCTGTTTTGCACGATGACAGTAAAGCTGAACGTTCTCAGTGTTTCTGATCCACACTGAGGTTAAGAATATATAGAATATATATTATATATTCTATAGAACATAGTCCTGACGGCTCCAGGCAGGAGTGTGTATGTTTCTTGTTTCTGGGTTTATCAGAGTTTCATCTGGAGGTTAACACTGCAGCCTGGTGTCAAAACTATTACAACTTCTGATTCTGAAACAAAGAGGAGAAAAAAAGCTAATTACATTTTGAAATGAGAGCATTAGTTCTGTATTTTAAAATTCTTCAGTTTGGACGTGAAGCTCCATCAGCTCCGTCTGAACGATGCTGGTAATAAACGCCACATGTAGGTATGTGGACACCAGCTGTGGCTCCACCCAGTGTGCACTGAGTGTACTGCTTCAGCCTCCATCAGGTCACATCGTCGCATCATGGTGTCGCTGCAGGGCGACATCAGCGTTGGATAATGTTAGAGGATGTAGTTTGAGGTTTTGGTGTTAATCAGCCTGACCAAATTGATATAAATGAGGTGGACAATATAATAGAAACACCTGTTGTGATACGGTGAAATGATTGTGAACACACAAGTCTCCCATCAATGAAACTGGATGATGTTTCTTTTTTTTTTTACAAGATCTGCAGTAATAAAAACATCCTGAATTTGTCCTTTTGTAAAATTATAAACCTTTAATTTTTCTACCTTAGTCCCGTTTCAACATCTTCTGCTAATGTAAAGTTTAATAGATTTTAAACAGATATCTGTTGACAGGTAGCGATACACAGGTAGTGACAATGTTTGTATTACATATAATAAAAAGTCCAGCACCTGTTTATAATTGACTTTTCTGTCTGGTCTTGATTTGTCCGAACACGAGGCTGAAGTGAACTATAACACCGTCATAAAAGGAGAATGTCGAGTTGATTTGTTGTTTTTCTACACACTCCTACACTGTCAGATACATCTGACTGGTCGTATTTGGTGAAAAATGTCTAGATATTGTTATTGTGAGTTTGTGTAGTGAATATCTGATGTGCTGTCAGTCCAACTCCACATACCATCTGTGGGAAGGTGCATTTGTTTTCAACACCTGTCACATGTTTCAATGTGCAAAGATTTTTTTAGTAGCATAACAGAATAAAAACATGACAGAAATGTTGTTTTTCCACGTTTATTCTCCGGACACACAGACAGCTGCGAGCGTCTACTCGTCTGCCTCCGACTCCTCGTCGTCCTGGCTGATCTGGAAGTAACGCAGCTCGTACGTCTCCTTGTCAGACGCCACCACTCTCAGCCAGTCACGGAGGTTGTTCTTCTTCAGGTACTTCTTTGTGAGGTACTTCAGATACCTGGAGGGGAAAGGAGGGTATCGATTAGTCCTAAGATGTTTGAAGTGCAATGAAATATGAATCAGTCTTTGTTATTTTAGTAATATTGATCTGGTTTCTGTTTTGAAGCAGGAAACAGCAGCGTTCTGATTCCCGGTAATGTTTACTGAGGTTCCACTGTGTCATCTCACCTTTTGGAGAACTGCTTCTCAGACGTGACGTTGATCTTGTTCTTCATGCGGCCGACCTGGACGATGTTACCCAGATTCCCCGTCTTCCCGTTGACCTTTATCCTCTCCTTGAGGAAGGTTTCCTGCGGGACAGAGCACAGTGACGCACTAGGGAAGAGAACCCTAGTATATTAGGAGCTAGGGAAGGGAGCCCTAGTCCAGACACGAGGTTAGCTGCTTGCAGAGGCCATTAAATGAACCCTGTCATGACTACATTATGGATTACGTGCGGGAAAAATAATCACATTTTCAACTGTGTTTTTACCAAAATTAACTGTTAAAATAAAGTCTGTCACTTAAAGCACAGTAACTTTTGCAGTTAGACTTACAAAGTTTGCAGAGTCCAGGATCCCGTCCTCCACAGGGTGGGTCAGGTCCAAGGTGAACTTCCATGAAGCTCCCTTTTTGGACTTCTTGCCAACAGTCGGCCTCCTTGTTTTGATCTGAGAGGTTTAAAAAAACAGGAACAAGATCAGAAATGTTGATATCAGCAGCACAGATATGGCTTACAGCAGTTAACTGGACAAGAGAAAAAGAGATGTGTGGGTCCAGTCCAGACTCATTTGAACGCACACTGGCTTTTCCCAAAAATACAGATAAAATCTATTTTAAGTTTAACTCCCACGAGGGGTCGCGACCCCACACAGACAACAGATGTTCTCGTGGCTCTTTTGCTGACTAGTGTCTCTTCACAGAAGCTCATTCAACACTGGTTGTGTCTGGTTTCACCTCAACGGTCACAAATGAAACATTGTGTTAGTAGTCAACAAAGTAAAATATCAATGCTTCATATAGATTAATGAACCTATATAATGAGTCTATACAGAAATACATCAGATACAATGTAAAATATTATATCTAACATATTAAAACTGACTTGGACTATAAAACAGAAGTGGCAAGTTGTACACAACTTATTGTTCATAATAAAATCAATATAAATAAACAGTGACAGGAAACATTCACCTGAATTCTGCTGACGTGTAAAGACATCTGTCAATAAATGTTAACGCCAACGAGCAGCGACAGAATGAATTCACCCTTTTGCGAATTTAAACTCAATCTGATCTTTTCAAGGTTAATATTCTAATTGTATTACTCTACATTTATTTGATAGCTCTTATCACTAGTTACTTTAAAGGTTGCATACTGATATTGACAATTCAATGAAAAACAGTGATTCCAATAGAAAAAAGGTTAAAATCAGATGTAAATATAGTTATAGTTTATTTTTACTTGTACTTTAGATATCGAGGAATAAACAATCAAGCAAAACACTGAAATATCCCGAATGTCCATAATTCATTTTGAGTGGTGAAAATAACTTTTTATTAAGTAAGAATGCATTTAATTCATTATTAATGAGGACAATGAGGTCCAGACAATGCAGGCTTTGGATAATCTGCCAGCAGTTTCATTTAAATAAGATTAATTAATAGGATGGCTAATATTTATGCCATGCCGAATTAACCAGTGGGCCAGAGACTACATGTAGACTAACATGTGCAAATCAAGTTGGTAAGTTATTAGTAGGAAAAACACTGATACAAAGTAAAAGCGACTTTTTTTAAGTGGGGTTCTGCCTCCTGTGACCGCCTGATGAATGGGACACGTGTAAGCTAGCGTCAAGAATATTACGAGCTAATGCTAACTCTGCTAACTTGCCGGTTTGCTCCCCTTTAAACGCGCTCATTGTTCGACACTCAGCTCTAAAGTCGAAGCTTCGCTTCGGTTCACACGATATTGAGTGGATTAAATCAAAAAGGTGAAAGGATTGGTGATAAAAACAGTAAAGTCTGGAGGAGGTGGCCGGACTTACCGGTGCCATGTTAGGAGCTCGGAAGGGAAAGAGAGAGTCGGACGTGACGCAGCCGTGACGTAGTTAGCGCCGCGCGGAACGCCCTTACCAAATATGGTGAAGGCAGCAGAAATAAACATTTCCACACATGAATCAGAGAACATGGCTCGACTGAAGACCCGAGCACATTTTTAAACCCGGAAATGTGATTTATGTTCTGAACACACACCACACACAGCCTGACGTCACCAGGATTCATCTGAAAACGTCACAGTTTGAGTTGTTTTTGTTGTTTTTTTTACCTGTTGTTTTGTTTCAGCCGCTGTCTGTGTCAGGTGATCAGTCCAAAGGTCAAGCACAGCCCAAACACACCCTGATAATAAACCTGCTGAGCCTGGTTAACCATTCACACACACACACACACACACACACACACACACACACACACACACACACACACACACACGGGCCTCAGACCTGCTAACATCAGTCGGCTGCATTTGTTTGAACATGCAGGGAGAAAAAAACAAAAAAAAAACAAAATCCATCCAGATGAGTCAGAGCAGCCATGACAGACATGCATCCTTCTTTCCATTGTGGCGGTTCTTGTGGTTGCAGACGTGCAGGGAGGCTCACATGACTGTTCATCATCATCATCATCATCATCATCGCACCACCATGGAGGACTCTCAGGCCGGGCGTGTCTCCGCCCTGCAGCTGAAGACACGGTATCTGCTGCCATGACTACATGTGCAGACACACAACAGAGAGAAATACAGCACACATCCAGGAAATGTTGAAGCACAGGATGCTTTTTCCTCCCCGCAGTTTCGGTCTTCGTATCTGTACGAAATCCACAACTTTTTGACTTGTTGCCTCTAGACTACTTTCCTCTGAGAACAGCTGCTTTATTCACTGATAGAACAGATAATTGCCTCATTAATACTGTAGATATTTAAGTTTGGAGTTTGAATTTCTTCTCCAAAACTACATACTGCCCCTTTAATCACCTGCACTATTCTGAGCTTCACAGTTGAGCGTCAGTCGCATCATCGCAAGTAAAGATCTACAAACAGGATTTTCGCTGGTGCTCCTGCTTGTTAAACAGGTTGTACTTGTATTCAAACTGGAGTTTATCGACACATCTTCAGTTGAATGGACCAATAAAATAGTTTTGAGCCGAGTTATTTAGGACAGGAGTTCCCAACCACTGGCCTCTGACCCCCTGATGAAAACACCATTTATGATTTATGTTGTGTGTTTTGTGATCCACTTTCATGGAAATGGAAAAGTTTAAATATGACAGTGAGCAGAAACAAGAGCTGAGTTCAACCAAAATTATACCCACAGCTACACCCAACCAAATCCCAGGTGTGTGGTGTCAGGCGGGAACAGCTAGTGAGGCTTTAACGCTCACCTCCTGGTCCAGTTTGTAGCGCCAGATTTAAGACAACAACTTTGAAGACAATTCTGCTAACAAATACTGGAGGAGCTGTGATGTGGTTGGTGACCATACTCAGATTTGGGAATGCCCAAAAATAAACATTAAAGGAGAAAATTCTAGAGATGGGTTCTGACATCCGCCTGGACCCACTGAAGCTCTTCAGAAAGAAGTGTTACCTGATCACCTGGACAGAGTTCTGTTGGGTGTTCTGGTGAAAATGATTAAGTGGATGAAACTGAACACAGGAGTCAGACATGTTTGCATGATGGAACACAGCTGCAGCTAACAGTGACACCAGTTATTGACTATTTATTAGGATTCTTGTACCATAATTTTTTATTTTTCATCCATTTTATTTTTATGTACAGTCTTTGCAGGTATACATCAGGTAACTGCAAGTATGATCTACCCCTATAATGGTGTAATTTGTTCTTTATGACAAGTGAAACCCAATCTCAAGGTGATTTTCTTTAATGTTAATTGTCTGTTACTGTGCATCAATGGCAATAAAGTTTTGAAAAATAAAAAAATGTTTGGAGCTTGTAAACACAGAGGCAGAACCCTCTGAACAGAAGTCAACGGCAAGACACCTTTTGGATCCTGTTTGAAACGACCACAGGCTGTCAATTTAAAATATACACGTATTGAAAAAGGGGGAAAACGCTTTACGCATTTCAGCCGCTGATTATAAAAGGAGATTGTTTTCAGAAAGCCAACACACAGAAGCAGCTACAAATAGGTTTTTGGTCAGAGTTACATCAGACACCAATTATGTGATTGTTGGGTATGCAGACTTTGAAATTGGGCCCTTGCAGTCGTTCACTTGATTAGTTTTCTGACAAACTGCAAATTTAAGTTGAAGTGTGATCCTTATAGATTGGGAAAAACGTCCTGTGGCACATTTCAAAACCAGAACGAGTGTCTTGCCCTTCACCACCAGACATTGTCACCACACCTGACCTCTCTACACGCTGACAGTTCGGAGTTTGTAAACTACACATTGTGGGATTAGGTTTGTTGTTAGAGGAGTCGAGCACTTTAGAAATCCACCATTGTTGTGAGCCACACCGTCACAATACCACAACGACTTCAAATTACTGGGTGTATTGGAGACAGAAAGCCAGACATAGTTTGCAGTTTTTGTCCATTTGTTTCATCGTTTTATTTTTGCCATCTCCAGTCAGGTGACAAAGGCCTCGAGTGAACAAAAATTTTTGCAACTCTACCACCCTCCCCAACCCGATCGAGTCCCTCAATAGAACCACACGCCTCACTGCAAACCGCCTCCCACATTTCGGAGGCCCACACCGCTACACACTCATGCCTCTCAAAACAAGATATAACACTCCTTTTGTATTGGGGGATGACCGGGGCAGCGGGGTGAGCCCTCGACTGCCCCGGTGGACGAGAGGTGTGAGTGCACAGGACCCTCACGCCCCTCAAACTTCTACACAGACAAGAGACTGGCATCACGAGGGTAAATCACTGAAGCTTGTTTCTGGTCTTCTTGGGGGGGAGGGGAAAAAAAAAAAACAAAAAACACTTCTCTTTTCTTGGTTTTAGAGCTTTGACATGCTGGGGTGGACCTCAAGTGCTCTAAGTGCTAGCCACCACCATTACCAGCAATAAGGAGAAAAATGGACCTTGTCGCGCCCAATCCACTCAGGAACCAGAGCAAAAGGCCATGCTGGAAAGCGATATGGCTGCTAGAGGGACAATCTACACCAGAATTTAGTATCTACAGGGGCGACCCCTCCCTCCCACTGATTTAACAACTCAAAAAACTGCCCCCCTTCCCTTCCCTCTAAAAGGCTAGACCTGCTATATTCAAGAATATAAAAAAATAATCATACAAAAGCTGAATCCCGTTGTTATTTAAACATTCAGGAATGTGAGTGGTGAAACCAACACTTGAAGGCAAAAATAAGCAGGAATGAGCAACTGATCATTATTTTTGAAGTTGTTTTATATAAAGTCGATTGTTACCAAACAAAACCTCAGCGATCAGGCAGAGCGCCACGCAGCGAGCTGCGGTGGAACTTTTCCCAACAGCAATGGAAAAGAGAAACGAAAAGGGGAGGGGAAAAAAAAAGATCAATGATGAGAAAATCACAACAGAATGATTGAGGTTGTCTGTGAAGGCCGACGCTTTGGTGACAGAACCAATGAGAATGCAAGAGACTGGTTGTGGGTGGTGCTTGTTGCCTGGGCAGCAAAGTCCGTCTCCCTATTTGTTGGCCAAGACCTTGGTAGCGACAGCACATTCATCCCCCATGGCAGAAATCACGGTGACCTGCAGAGAGTGCACACAACATGTTCGAGTCAATCATCTGAAACTTTACACGTGCGGCTCGCACGCTTCACATTTCCTCCGTGCTGTGACTTTCTGCTTTAATTCAGGACTGAAGCCCGTCTGCTGTCAGGAGGGAAAATTAAAAATGTCACAATCATAAACACACATGGTAGACACATCAAGACGGTGTCGTGTTCTCACTGCTGCCGACAATGTCAAAAATCTGCTGTGTCGTCTTTTAGTCTCTGGTGTCGGGCGTCTTCCTGCCTGCAATTGGGCCAGGAACTACACAGACCCATCAATTATCTTGTGACCTTTTAATAATCTGGCATATCTGTGCTGGGGGTTCAGAAGAATCCGTTTACACTTACCATGAATTCATCACCCGCATCAAACTTTGCTTCGATTTCCTTGCCGATGTCGTTGTCAGGGACACGCAGGTCCTCCCTGATGTCGCCGTTGTCACTCATCAAGGACATGTAGCCCTCATTGATGTTAACCAGCTGAGAAGGTGAGGAAACATCAGAAAACAGTCAGTGACCACATGTACTGCAAAAATAAAGACTTGACCGTCTTGATTCCAATCTTATTTCTGTTTACCGGCTGTGGAGCAATAGTGTCAAACTCTTGTACGTGTCCTAATTGCATTATGCCGACAAATACTTTCCTGATCATATTAAAAGATCCTCAGTTGGAAGAGAAAACTGGATCACAAGCAGAATTACTGCAGTCTCAAAGACAATTTTTGATGCGTTTGAAAATGCTGTTGATAAATGTACCTATCGTCAAATGCAAGTTCTCTCGATGTAAACTGAGCAAGCAACATGAGGCTACCGAGTAAAGATTAGATTATCGGTGCAGATATTCAGCACTTCCCCAATGATCAACGCCATCTTACAGATGAAATACAATTTATTTCCCTCTGGTGCAGCAGCCTCAGCATGTGGTCAACACTCAGTGGTCACAACACGATCTGATGTCACATGTAACGGCTGATCTGCATTGAATAATCTGAATTTGAAAAGTAATCAGCAGCTAAATTGATCAAATAAATGAAGTGGATTAAGTAGCAGAAAAATGGAAATGTTGAAGCGAAGTATCTCAAAATCTAATTTAAGTACAGCAGTTGAATACATTTTAGTTACATTTTGATTATTTCTTTCCTGTAAATCTGTTGGTTCCAGTTATCAGTCTCCTTGATTACTAATCAGCTCTGTTTCCAGCCTCACAACAGAGAACTGAACATGATGCTTTAGAAAACACGCCCTTTTTAAATCGAGTTACACATTGTTGGTAAACTGCTGACACACTGGTGAGGGACAGTCTGAAGCTCCATACCTGGTAGTCTATCCTCTTGATGGAGGGAACTTCCATGTTGTGGGTGGAGGGGCACATATCTTCATGCTTCTTGTTGGTGAAGATGTCGATGCCAACCAGGTTAACCTACCGAAGGAAAGATTACACGGTGATGTGAAGTATTTAAGAATCCTAAACATGAAAATTTTTGCTGTTCAACTTTGTGTTTTCTTTTGCTTCATGCATCTTGCTCAGCAGTGTCAATGCATTCTGACATGTTGGTTCCAAAATTTGAATTCCTAAATACGTAACCAGCTCGCCCTAAGCCACACTCATGATCATAAACACTGCTCAGGTGGTGGAGTCAGCCAATACGACCGCTAGTTGCAGCTAACTGAGCTCACCACCAAACAGCAGCTACAGTTAATGTTACCTTGGTGGCATGTTGCTCCCAAATTTGTCAGAGGTATGAATCTGACAGGTGGACAATTCTTACATATCACACCTTTAGCAGGAAGAGTACACGTGAACACATGCTGCCTATAACAGTGTCGACAAAAATTGTGCCTGGTGCTCTTGAAAAGCATGACAACTCAACAGAAGCAATCCAGGCCCTCAACTTTTCCACTCTGATACTTTCCCTTGTCTGAATCATCTCTGGTTTTGAGGCCCTTGACTGACTATGAGTCAGGTAAAATGTTTCCCCCAGTTTAGGAGGCAGGTGAACAGGGATCCCAATGTACTGTACGCACTGAGCATCGTACTTTACACTGTTTTTTCTTAAATCACTAAATGAGTGATGCCAACTTTTACAAGTGTACAGCCAGAATCTTAATTTTTTTCTCAACATTTGTGAGTCCCACAGGAGGTTAAAGTCCATGTGGCAGCACTCTGGTGTTTGAAGAAAAAGATAAGCACACTGTGCATTACAGGAGCAACACTTCAGGCAGCTTGGCGCAGACTGATGTGAAATCTGAGATCTTTAAACCCAAGCTGAGCCTCCTATCCTGCCAAAAATCTTCGACGCTGGTTGAGTTTTTTCCTTTTAATGTTGCACTGCCTCCTCACAGCTGCCGTCAGTTTGAAGGGGCTACAGTAACCACGGGTTGAGGATGATTTTACCTTGGCATGTCCGTGCTTGCCGGTCTTGGAAGTGGACATCTCCACAATTTTGCAGGGACGTCCCTTCAGCACCACATAGCCGTTCTTACGCAGAGCAGAGCACTGCATAGGGTAGGTGGCGGAGGCGCCAGACTCGCCACATGTGAAATCAAGATCGGGATCTGCCATGGTGCGATGGGTCAGGGGCGCTGAAAAAGATATCCACACGTCAATCCATTTGGCTCAGTACTGATTAAGGATCAAATACATGTTAACTTACTATATTTGAGCTGTTTAAGTTTGTATCTAGGCTAGAAAATATTACAGGTGGAGCTGAGAGGTACACAGGGTGAGAACGAGTGATGGACGAGCCTGTTGGTGGTTCTGCAAGAGCTTTATCTTTGTGTGTTTTTTCTAAAGATCAGCAGTTTGAGGTGTTTACATGACGGCTGCAATAATCACAGCAGTGTGTGAAGTAATGCGACATCAACTACTTGCAGATTTTTTTAATCTAGCTTCTCATCTACAATAAAACCTCCAGGGAGAGAACGCCAACCTCACAAAAATGTTCTCACATTTCATCAAGGCCAAGTTATTTTATATTCACGAGTTGTTAAAGAGACGCTACATTTGGAGGGGGAAAAAACTCTGAATTTAATATTTACCATATTAATGAGGTAATGATACAAACTCACGTAAAAAATGTTTCTGCAAGTAAACAAGCTGTTCTCAGAGGAAAATAGCTTGACGCTAGAAAGGTGGCAGGGTCCGCCACATGTAAACAAAGTAAAACACTATTAAAGTGTTGTCCTTTAAAGTTAGTTTGTTTATTCAGTCATTAAAACAATGTTTTCTTTATCTGCGAATTAACTACAAAGTACATTTAATGAAACTAAATCTTAGACGGGTTTTCTGAAGATTGGCATCTCTGCTATGAACCACTGAGAGCACGCACGAGTACTGAGATGGACCTGCGCATTTCTAGTTCTGGTCTTTTTAAGGGAGTTGTTGCAAATAAGTTTAAGACTTTTTTTTTAAAGGTTAGCATTTGATGTTTTTACATCCATTTCTTATAGAAACAAGGCAGCGTTACATATTCTATAATCTCCAACCAAAAAAACCCACCAGATCTGCCCACATTCCTATCACATATCAATAACTCTGGACTTTTAAATACCATTTTTTTTTCTGGTATTGTGAACTTTGACTAATAGGCTCTGGTAAACACAAAGGTAAACCTCTTGTGTGTGAACACCTGATAGGCAATCCCATGATATGTAGGTTTCCGGCGGGTTAAATGACTTTTTAATGGCCCTGTCGCTGCCTGGGCTGAGCTCGGAACCACTGCAGCCTTTTCAGGGCCCCACTGTGCGGTTCAAGCGCTACACCGCTAATCGATATCGCGAGATCTCGAGAAAAGTGGCATCCTCATGATCTGCTCCGCCGATTTAATTAACTCCGCCGTGAGTGATTAAAGTCAAGCTAAAAAACACAAAAAGCGACATCGAAATGTGGAAGTGCGGACAATTTACCCGACTCGACACGAGGGTGGACGGCTGCGCAGCTTCAAGTCCACCAGGCGTCTTTTTTTTTTTTTTTTGATGTGTTGCTAACTGCAACTTCAGCTAAACTTCATAACTCATCAAAAAAAAAAAAAAAAACTAACATTAGCTAATTAGCAATCAAAATGTTTTAATTCTAGTCAGTTAAAGACATTGACTCCAAGGGGAACCGAACCGGTGGTTTCGGAGGTCTCACACGAACACATTAGCTAACGCGAGCCGTTAACAAGTTAGCGTTAGCCGGCCTGGAGTTTACAAGTGCAGCTGCGCCAGATAACGGTAACGTTACCGGGCCAGCTAACAATACCGCTGCATTACGCAAACATTAGCTCGAGTTAGCTTATATTTTATGTTTGAAAAAACCGCATTACATGAGCTCGCATCGTAGGAAGACGCTTTTAACGCCGCGGCGGTTATTTTCCGACCAACATGCGCCGCCGCCTCGCAAACAGCGGATACCGTTATACGGCTGTGTTAGCTAACGCGATGCTAACAGCGGCTAGTCATGCTAGCAGCCCATTCAGCTCCGTCCAAATAAAGGCAGGGATTGTCGCTCGGTCGACAGCGCGCTGCGGTGTAGCTCGTCATTTATATGTGATATGAGTTTAAAAGGCGAAAGACACGCAGACGGCGGGTTCTGAACGCGTGGCGGAAAAAGCAGAAATTAGCCGAGAATGACAAGCGACTTCCACCGACCGCGCCGCCGAAGGCCGCATGTCCCTTTGATTCAACCTGATGGTGTTAGCTGGATCATGGACACCCACACCCTGCCCAGCGAAAGCTCTTCCACCGCCGCGAAACCCAAGAACTACTTCACCCAGCGTCTCCGAACAGCACACGGCTACTTTAATACCTGTGAATCCGTCCTCAGCTCACTTAAAAAACCGTTAGGTCTCCCATTTATCCCCCCAAGGCAGAAACACGCGCCATGCCACACTTACCTTCCACGAAAAAGAGGACCGTGAGTGCGCAGGCGCGGCCAACTTTACTGCAGCATCCGTAGAGGAAGGAGGGAGGGGGGCGTTTATGTGTTCCGGTTGGAGCCTGGCAGAAAGGGATGCCAGGTCCGTACCAAGCAAACCTGGCAACACAGCAGTTCTGTCGTTCTTACGGGGGAATCGAGGCGTCTGGTGTTTTGGTTGAAGCGCCCCATTTCCACCACTAATCTGATTTATTCAGGTTTTACATTAAAACATATATTTATTTTGAAAAGCAGAAGACAAAAAGACACAATGCACACATGTAAAATAAAATAGAATAAAATCAGAGAGTCCAGGAAGTTACACTTTACCCAGATAATTTCTCTCTTCATTCCCATGACTGAATAAACAGAATAAACAAACTGATATTCGATGACGAAACAGTTTCATTCTGTCTTACTTTGTTTACACACACACATAATTTATTGCACTTTAAATCATTATCGCTGTAAATAAAACTGCAGCTTAAGTTCCACTTTGCTCATTTTATTTTATTTACCTCAGTATTTTATCTTGTTTTTGTAACTGCTTAAGCATTTTATTGTGTATAGTACTTTATTATTTTTATATTTGCCCTTACATTTTGATTGTGTTTGTACTTGGACCACTGCTATTATGACCTAATCCCCCTTAGGGATTAATAATAATATCTATCTATCTATCTATCTATCTATCTATCTATCTATCTATCTATCTATCTATCTATCTATCTGTCTATCTGTCTATCTATCTATGTGGCGGACCCTGCCACCTTTCCAGCCCCAAACAGTGTCCTGGCACCTACGTTCTGAGTATAAACTGTCCTCTCTAAAACTACATATTGCTCCTTTAAGCCCCGATGACGCAGCTTCAACTGGAGGGATTCTGGTCCCAGTTCACGACCACTGATAAAGAGTGGGAGCTTTATCAGTGATCCACAGTGTGCAGAGGGTCTCTGTTGTTCTAATAATCTTTCATTATCTTGTTTTGATCTAGCAACACTCCCAAAACTAAAAATATTCAGTTTTAAAAGACTCAGCAAACCAAGTGCACGAGGATGTTGTGGAGGACTGTATTTGTCTGACACTAGCACCGGTGTTTGTTTGTTTGTTGTATCCATGTAGAGTTATATGTTATATTGTTTTATTTGCTTGTTGCTGATGTATGTTCGCTGGTTTCTATGATAGAAACTAACAAGTGCAATTATTGTATAAATGCTGATTACTCTGAAAAACAATATTCAGAGATGAGAAAAATCAAATCCTCGTATTAGAAAAGTTACGAGCTGGTATTTTTGCTTATAAATGGTTTCAACGCGTCATTTACTACCAAAATACAGTATTTGCAAGTTGACTAATCAGAGTATATAAATTGAAATATTAACCTTTTCATGCATCAAATATTATATCACAAAGTATTTTATTTTTACTCAGTCGTGACAATAATAAAACATCTAATTTTTAGTGTTGTGAATGTTTCCTGTCGTTAACACTGTGAATCACTGTGTTAATAAAGTGATTCAGGAATAATTTCTCAGAATAAAACAGGTAAAAATGATATTATTCAACTGAATAAGAGATGTTAGAAAGACTTTTAACCTGATTTTAATATTTGTTTTGTTGTTTACAGTTCTTATGTGACTGAAAACACATCTATCAACTACTGGACTGATATTTATGTATATAAAAAATTTACATTCTACTTTTCTTTGCTTTATTCTGGCTAAGTACAAGGGATGACCTGCAGCCAAGGAGAGGAGGACTTTATATCCTCAGGAGGAGGAGAGGAGGACTTTATATCATCAGGAGGAGGAGAGGAGGACTTTATATCCTCAGGAGGAAGAGAGGAGGACTTTATATCCTCAGGAGGAGGAGAGGAGGACTTTATATCATCTGGAGGAGGAGAGGAGGACTTTATATCCTCAGGAGGAGGAGAGGAGGACTTTATATCATCTGGAGGAGGAGAGGAGGACTTTATATCCTCAGGAGGAGGAGAGGAGGACTTTATATCATCTGGAGGAGGAGAGGAGGACTTTATATCATCTGGAGGAGGAGAGGAGGACTTTATATCCTCAGGAGGAGGAGAGGAGGACTTTATATCATCTGGAGGAGGAGAGGAGGACTTTATATCCTCAGGAGGAGGAGAGGAGGACTTTATATCATCAGGAGCAGGAGAGGAGGACTTTATATCATCAGGAGGAGGAGAGGAGGACTTTATATCATCAGGAGGGAAGAAACTGCAGAATGAGGTGTAAAGAAAGAGGGCGGAGCCAACGTGTCGCTGTACAAGGAGAGGACATTTATTGTAGAAGTTCCAACATCACAGATGTGTGTTACCAGATTGAGGTCGTCTTTTCTGACTGATTCCAGTGATTCAGACGAGGTGAAAACATACACTCACATGCATGTCACACACCTGTGCACACACACACCTGCTCAGCTACACACTCCAACACACACACACACACACACACACACACACACTCTCACACAGGCTGACAGCCATACATACGTTCACAGTCTTGATACGTACAAAAATTGAAATACAAATACAAATAATACCACAATAAAAACATTGTATTTTTTTTTCTTTTTTTAGAAACTCTTATAGCTATGTTCTCTATTCTGTAGAAAGACAACTAAGCTTTTAATAAGTGAACATTATTATTTTTTTGTCTTTCTCTAAAATGATCAGTAAGATATCATCATCATAACGAGAACTCTTACAGTATATATATCTTTTTTCATCTATGGTTTCTCCACCTGACCCTCGGCCTCCTGACCTTTATTCACAGGGTGCTGATTAACACTCACATCCTGCACATGTAAAAGGCTTCAGCTGGCATCGCTTGCACCCATCGCATCCTTTAAGGTCAACGAACAATAACAGAAAATATCAAGTAAAAGATGATCCACTTTTTTAAACTCTCTCGCAGTCTTGATCCCACAAACGTCAGAGAACATCGTCAAAGTTTCAACCCTGTGAAAAATAGAAAAAACGTCATCCAAAGTGATGCGGAGCCCCGTCCTGCTCGCTCTTAATGCCTAAAATATAACTTTAATGGCAAATGTATAATCATCCAGTGTACAATCTTTGACTTATCTGACTTACTCCGTGAGATAAAAAGCCCCAGATGCTAAGCTAAGTTAAAACTTTCACTATACAGCTCAGTGTTGTGACGGAAAAATGCTTCAGGGCTCCCGTAGAAAGAGTCTCAGCGTCTGCAGTCAGACCAGTCAGTGTATTGCCTTAAACTTACAATTCAGAACGAGTGACGACAGGTAAGAACACGTGTGCCGCCATGCGAGGTGCACGACTAAATAAACAGCGATGGATTAACGGAGAGAGAAATAGAGTCAACTCGTGTCCCGGACCAAACTTCCTGTGTGAGTCTTCGCTCGGTCAGAAAAAAAACCTCCAATCTGAGAGAAACTACAGAACGGACAGATTCACAGAGGGATGACAAAAAAAGCCAGACTGTTATCTTTTTTTTCTCCTCTTCAGTGTTCTCACCTGCTTCGTAAAGTCAGTCTGTAACATCGAGGTGAGTATTTACACAGGTGCGGTGGACACAGAACAGCAGGGACAGAAAAAGGTGGAGAGAACTAAAGGGGCAGCAAAAAGTAGAAACGTCCAGAAGTTGGCGACGACACTGACGCCAAACTCCTCCTGCGAGAAACGATGTGAAGATTTTTTTTGTTGTTGTGTTGCTGCTGCAGCAATAATACAATATCTACAACCTTCCTTCCCCAAAACCAGAAACCTAACCAGGACACAGTAGCTGAAACTTGACCGTGCAGCATCCTCGATGTTGTTTCCTAAACGGGGGAACAGAAGGTGTTTCAGCAGCAGCGGCGCTCCGGGTGAGTGTTCACACTGTGAGCAGCAGCAGCGACACGGAGGACGACCATCCTGATGGAGCTTCGTCTGGTATAAAACTGACGGCGCTACTTTTCTTTTTTTTTTGTTGTTGCTACAAGATGTTAGTCTAGAGAACATCGGCATCAGAAGGGATTCAGATGATAAAAACCATCAGATGTGTTATTTGAAACCATCGTTTGGCTGATCGTCCACACGTAGCCGGCTAATGTAGAAACGTTTGTTTTGTAAAGATCTCTCTTCAGACTGGAGCCTCACTTTAAGGCGTCTGTCCGCTGTAAAATATCTTCTCCGTGTGCCGGGCTGTTTGATACGAGCATTATTATTTTCAGTTTTGTAAGATTTGTCTGCAGCGTTGTTTAGTCAAAGAACTAGTAAAGACACTGACAAGAAGTTTTCATCATCTTGTTTGTTGTTGGTTGGTTTGACAGCACGATGACACAAAAACCACAGAATGGATTTGAATCAGACTTGGCTGCAGGATGCGTCTCGGCCCAGAACAGACACCATTTTACTTCTGGTTCTGATAAAGTGGACCGTTGGGCCTCAGTGGATTCCTTTACTCTTTAAACATTTCTGCACACAGTCTTGGATCTTTGCTTTGTTTCTGTTTCTATCCGATTCATTAAATACTCGGCTGTTTGGGATCCTGAGGCCTCGAAACTCTTTCTTAAATGTTGACGGAGTGACAGATTGAAAAGTGACTTTGGCCACAGGAGCTGTTGGCTGCTGAGCTCGACTCTGTGTGTTTTCATGGCGTATTTTATCGGACGAGTTGTAGACGAGGCCAATAGGTGGCGCTCAGTCTCCGAGTTGCGTTGGACGAGGTGGTGACCAGGGTTTGAACTGATGACCCAAGATTTCACCACATCTGTCTTGTGATTGTCAACTTGGAAAACAGACATCCACTTCATTTTCGAAAAGCTCAGCGTGGAGAGAAGAACTTTACCCGGCTACGTGTGGACTGCATTCTGCTTCGACTGACTTTCACATTTGGACACTTGGTTTAAATGGTTGCATCCACTTTGTGCGTCACTGACGAGCTCGAGTTGTCTTTTTTCTAGTGATGCTACCTGAACACGGCGCAGTTCTAGACGTCTGAGTGAAGTCAGAACACCGGCGCCGACAGATCGTACTCGCAGTGTGAACACCCTGTGAGAAATCGTTAATGTGCTACACAGAGAACTTCTCTACAGCTCCCCGCTCCATCACACGGGGAAGTCAAAGGCTACTCGGCGTGATGTCGGCGTGCTTTAAAGTCAAATCTCTCAAGAACGACCATCAGCCCGGTCCAACAGTCCAACAGTCCACAGGGAAGGCCAAGGTCCGGTCCGCTGTGACACCGTCACTGGGCCTGTAGCGCCCCCTACAGGTGGAGGGCGTCTATTAACTCCAGCTGTCTGATCGTCTGTTCAGCAGCTCGTTGTTGTCCTCCACAAACACACTCACATTGTACACACACACACACACACACACACACTGTCCTCCTGTCTTTCCTTCGCCCCTCTCTCCTGATGTCGGCCGATGTTCAGAGTGAAGAAGAGGAGGGTTGCGGGTCGAAGGAGAGGCGTTACCAGTTCATCATGGAGCTTCTGTTGAGGGTCATGAAGAAGACTTGACTGCTGCCTCCAGAGCGCACCGAGGCGAAGAAGACCTGCAGGAACGAGACGCTCCTGTTAGTCGGAACGCCGCCACAGACAGAGACACACACGTCCAGGTGTTGTCGGACTCACCTTGTCGTTCCTCTCCGACAGGAACTTCAGTCGCTGAGCTCGCTTGTGCATGAAAACTCCGTCGAGGTGTCCCGTTTCCACGGAGCGGATCTCAATGGCCTTCTCTCCCCAGCCCATGATCTGGTTGGAGTGGATGTAGGCTGCAGCGAGAGGAGAGGGTACACACACACACACACACACACACACACACACACACACACACACACACACACACACACACAGAGGGGGATTGGACAGGAGAAGACTCAGCACCAGTCTCACACCCAAGCCAGTCACACATCGAGGCCTCCTCGCCTCCGGGAGGAGATTATTGCAGCAGTTTCTGACGACCTTCATGTGAGAGGAGGCGTGGCGCCGGGGAGGACGCCGCCACAGCAACACAGAATGCAGGACAGCGTAACAAGGTGCTCGCTGGGTTTCCACTCGATCGGTTTGACGACTGTGTTTGATTTGAATGAATTATCGACTGATGCTGGTGGTCTGAACTTTTGCACGTGAACTGCAGCGCCACATCGAGTCACCATAACAGTGGAAATCTTTAATCTGAAGCATCAGCAGCAGGAAATGTAGGTGTATTTAAACCTGGGACCTATATTCACCTGTCTGGGCGTGTTAATCATTCATACATACGAAGTGTTTCGTGATTGGTCCAGTAGATCGGCTCACGGTCGAAGCTACGTCCACTAAAAGCTGTTATTCAAAGTGTCCGACAACATGACGGAGAGAAGCTGTTTTCAAACATTAAGATCCATTTTGATCATTTTTTTTGTGACAGGTGAGTTTAGTCTTGTGGAGACGTGAGTCACAGTTGGGAATCGGATCTTATTCTTTTACAGAAGGTCTCTCTGTGTGAACCGGCCTGTCACTGACAAAAACCATGGCTCTAGTGGACGTAACTTCGACGTCTGCAGTCGCCCCTAAGGACTGTGTGGCAGCCATTTTCTTCTGATGTCACGCTCAGGGTGAGAAGCTCCACTGTTCCAGGATCTGACAAATCGTTATTCAATAGTTTCCTTATTGATCAGCAACAGAAAGACAGTTAAGAGTAAAACAAAAAAATCGAAGGGACATCCGAGGGACCCATTAGCCAACAGCTAATGTTAGCATTCAACCACTTCCTGGGAAACATTATGGTCTGATTGTGTTACATTATACTATTAAAAAAAAGCATAAATTAATTCTCAAACACAAACGTCTTGGACGTGTTTTTACATGTGAAGGTAAAACGTGCTGCAAGTGGTTGAATGCTGATGTTTATGATTATGTGGTTTTACTTTGAAATGTCCCTCCAGATTATCACCATCTGTTCCTTTCAGGTTGCAAATCAATCAGGAAGTTGGTTAATTTGTCAGATTATCTGATTGCTAACCAGGAACACGGCAACAGGACATTTTTAGCTTCCCACACTGAGCGTCAGAGGAAAATGTCCACTGTGTAAATATCGTCTACAGCTGAGATCGATTCCAAAACTTTTGGTAAGTTTGAATCGTTTACACACCAAAACATGTAAATCTTGTTCCCAGGTTTAAAAACACCAGAATTCCCCTTTAACACAGAAGCTAGAGCTTCGATCGCACGTCAAAGAAGAGCAGTGAGGCTGCTAATGGATGACAGCAAGACCAGGAACAGATCTCATCTCGTTTAGTGAGACTTCTAAAATTAAAACCACGACCACGTTTAGCCAATTAGCTTGAACCCTGGTGGTGGACGCCATCTTGTTTCTGGAAGGCAGAGAAATGCAAGATAAGACACCAAACCAGCGGTGATCAGAGAGGGTGCAGCTGGAAGTGAGGTACAGTGGAAGAGGATCGACCAGCCGAGATAAAACATGGTGACGACGAGGACGACGACGCGGGTTTATGTTCTGTCTGGGTGTGGGGGGGTGGGAGGGGGGGGATGGGGGCTGAGGCCGGGCTTGGCTGTGAGAAACTCTGGTCTGACAGAAAAATACACACAAACATGTTAACAGAAGATGGAGTCCACACACAGAACACGTACAGTAACCACCAGACGCCGTCCGTCAAACACACACGTTTAATCAATCAGGATATCGAACACTGACATCTGAGAATCAGAGCGTGGAGGCCGAATGGAGCAACACAGAGGCTCTGATCGACTGGATCATAAGACCCGAGATCCATCCTTGATGTGCTCGAGTTTCCTCTTCGCGTGGCTTCGACTGAGCGTGCTGCTGAATAATAATAGATTCGTTCTGATCTGGGTTCTTTCATTCTGCTGAATCTCACAAGAATCTTGTTTTTGGTTTTGAGGTAATCTTATAAAAAGCTCTCGCATTCAAGGATGAAAGTGAGACCAGATGACAAAAACTCTTTTTTTCTTTTTTGAATAGCTCACAGTCGCACAGAACGAGAGGACAGAACTCAACACGGCAGACAAACAACACACAAGCATTTCCCCCCGATGCACAGGAAGAAATAAAAACACAGGGATATTCAGTGTGTGAGGAGGGAAAGTGTCCACAAATCAAAAGGTGTGAAGGTGGTGGAGGAGGTGGAGGAGGTGGAGGAGGTGGAGGTAATGCTCTGTGTTGTTGTCAACTCATGCAATAGATGGATGTTCAACACTTTGCGTTAAAGACATACGTTGAGTTTTTGGGTTCTGTTGGTCGACTCACATGTTCAGTGATGAGAACAGTGACGCCAAAACCATCCGACTTTTCTTTTAGCTGCTCGATGACTAAGGTTAAAGCGAAGGACGGGACGAAACCTGAGTTCATTCATTTATTCGATTATTGAGACGTGAGAACTGAAGCCTGACTGGACCAACAGTCGGCCTTGAGGAGCAGGTCCAGGTGGTTCTGTAGATTTGTGTCTGTGTTATTAGAAAGTAATGCTTTATTTTTTACACCTAATTCCTTTTTTCGGCAGAACAAAAACCTGGAAAGTTGGAGAAAATCACCGAAGACGAGTTGCAGAGCCGACGTCACGTGACTCTGGGTAGATGCTAAGAAACAGTTCTGGCTCACATGTAATCTGTGATTTGGTGCAACTTCTGTTTGGTGTCCACGCTGCTCCCATATTCTGATGTAAAGTGAAGTCGAACCCTCACATGTCTACTGGGTTTGACTCTACGGGCTGAGACGAGCAGAATCACAGGAATCGTGTCGTTTTCTCAGCAGCAGTAACTAAAACACGACTCCTGACACGACCAGCGGAAAGCGAACGCGATGAAACTCAGCAGATGTTTGAAAGAACAAAGAAGATGTGAGCTGAGTTACAGTTTTAAAGTGGAGACGGATGTTTGTTACGGGTCGGCACCGCGGACCGCTTTGAGGCGGGATCTCAGTCTAACATGGATGGTTTTGGCACCAGCGCAGCTTGTTTTCATCACTCTGACTGAAGAGTCTTTTAAACGCCCCAGAAACCTGCAGCATTCCTTTAACCAGGTGATGACACAGGTGACACAGTCTGAGCTCCGTGTTTAAAGGTGGAACTGAAAGCAAAAGGCAGGAGGAGAGAGAGGAGTGTTGCTTTGAACGGAGGAGGAGTGGTAGATAGTAGTGAGGGTGAAAAGATGATCTGCCGCTTATAGAGGTCAGAGGTCAGGGGTCAGGGAGAAGCGAGCTGATTGGTTGACGTACCGACGGAGGTGGGCATCTCGCCCCACTGCAGCACCACGTCTTTGGTGATGCGTCCGTAGGTGTTGACGTAGACGCCCTCGTCCTCGTAGCACAGCAGCATCTCCATGCCGTCCGTCTTGGGCAGAACCACGATGGCGTGCGGGGTCACCTGACCCTGAATCTGCCGGGGCGACACACGGGAGGGGGTTGGAGGGGGGTGGGGGCAGGGGGTTAGGAGTTGCCGTGAGCCTACAGGGGCGTCTGGACCCCCCCTCTAACCCCCCTTCCCCACCCTGAGAGAGAAGAAACTGCTGCAACAATAGAGTCTCCCGCTCGTCAGCCACGCAATCGCCATGGTAACAGACATGAGCACAGCGTGATTCATGGCTGCTGGAAGCAAAGTGAGGCTGTCGCCGTGGTTACCGTCTCCTTCTCCCCCCTGCCCATCTCTGAGGGTTAGAGGAGGACGCTGGTTCATCACACAGGTACTCACTCACAAACCCAGCTGCTCATTGGTTCGTTCGTCCCCACTCTCTCTCTCTCTCTCTCTCTCTCTTTCACTCATTCATTTACTTTTTCCAATTCATTCTTTTATCATTCGTTCTCTTGTTGATTCAGTCACATGATCACTTTTTCTTTCAAACATGAATTAAAATGTGATTCATCTTTTTAAAGAAGTGATGTTTGGTCATTTACACACAGACACACACAGGCAGACTAACATGTGAGGGGATGTAGATGTCGTAGGGGTTGCCAGAGTCCACATCGATGACGTGGAAGCCGACGCTGGAGCCGTAGATGACCTTTAACCTCTGCCCCTCCTCCACGGTCAGGTCGACCAGCTGAGGGCGATGCTGCAGGTCGGTGAACGACTGACCGACGGGGGGAAAGAGAGAGAGGGGGATTAATCACACACCTGAGGTAGAATCAACAGAGAAAAACACATTTATATGAGCTGAAAGCAACGCAAAACAATCACGTTCAGAATCAAGTAAAAACATTATCAGCTGATTATTTATCAAACATTGAAAGGAGGATTATTTATGGAGGCAACATGCTCATTTTTCTGCAACAAACACCATTTTATCACATGCTTTTTCTCCATTAGTAGTGAAAACACCACAGGGGGGCATCGCATCACCCACAACTTAATTAATTATTAATTATTAAGCTCCTGTAAAACAGAGAAACTCCTCCCGACATCTCCAGCTGAGACGCCTGCCTGCAGGCTAGCTGGTTAGCATGCTAACTCCAGCAGACATCTCCACGGAGGTCTTTTTATGTGATTTTCACCTGACTCGAACACCCGAACGCATCCTGAAACGTCTCACCTTGAAGGCCATGAACTTGTGGTAAGGTTTAGGCGCCCAGGCGTAGATCTCCACCGCGTTCTTCAGAGCGATCACCAAAAATTTAATCCTCTCGTATTTCACTGCAGGAGGAGGAGCAGAGCGGCAGACAAACAGTCAGATACGCAGCGAGGGATTCAAACCGAGAGCCTAACTGTTAAATATAATGGTTCATTTGTGAGGAACAGCTTTCGTAGGTGAGTTAGCAGGTCTGCGTCCTCACAACACGTGACTGAGTTTCCGTACCGACTTTATAGTGAACGCATCCCTCCAGCTCGCCGACTGTGATCCAGCCCTGCTTCTTCTCCACTTCAGGGTCGTTGTGTAATATCCTGTTCCTCAGCCAGGACAGGTAGTAAACACGCAGCTTGTTCTTCTTCCCTGAACAACAAGAAAAAAGAAAAAAACAATTCACATCTTATTTTTTTTTTTTTCTCAGAGCTGTGTGTCGTCACCACAGCATCCCACACGCTCAAATGTCACCAGTGAGTGCTTTAGTTTCTGGAGGCGGCGACGCACAAAAAAGTTTCAGGAGACAGAAATAGAAACATCTCTTGTCATCCTCGACGTCTTGTTTTGTTTTCTATTCAGAGTCCAAAGCAGCGGGGAGTGCTCGAACATCACAGAGACAACAGTAACCAAGGGAGACAGGAAACTGTGGCCACCAGACAATAAGAAGAGCAGAGATTACAGATCAGCAGAAGAAAAACGGAGCGTTGAGCTGCGTCTCTGTTGTCTCTGGTGAACGCTGAGAAAAAGTCGTTCATCCTCCGTCACCTCTGAAGATCTCCTGTAAGTTCTGGCTTCATTACAACTGAACCAACCTGAGATGGTGACCAGGACGTTGAGGCCCTCCAGGACGTCCATCTGTTGGAAGCGCCGTCGATTGATCAGGTTGTAAACTTTGCCTTGACCGCTCCGATCCAGCAGCATCAGGCCGTTCTCCGTCCCCACCAGCAGATTCACGCCTGCACCAACACACACGTCTGATTTCTGCTGCCTGATCACACGTGATTAAATCTACTGTAGTCAAAGTGTGTCGTCTCACCCCACAGAGCCGCGCACAGGATTTCGGAGTTGAAGCGCTTCTTGTACTTGCGGATCTCAGGCGTGTCGCTGTGCGGCCGGATGTTGGTCGGGTTGACGTTGACCACCGAGATCTTCCGGGCCTCGTTGAGCCGCGCCTGCTCCTGCTCGTGCTTCAGCAGCTCGTCAGCAAACAGCGCTGACAACACATTCAAACACAGTTTAGAACGATGAGGGCGTTTACTTTGTTCTCATGGATGACCTCATCAATAGCTGTGGCACTTGAACGCACCACGACAGGATATCTGACAGTGTTAACAATAATAAAGTTTCAATATCAGACGACAAATACGTCGATACAAATATATCTGTGATAGATCGACATCAGATAATGTCAGCAGGTGAATAACGTCTCAGGCTGCAGGTCTGCGTGTAGCCGAGCAATTAAAAGATTAAGATTATTTTTCTGCCTCAGACTGTTTAAATTCAATATTTCAGTTGAGGAAATAAAAGAAATAAACATCAATTTGTGTTGCAAAATGTTTTTTCTTTTGTTAAATCATATTTTATATGTATTTAATGAGCCTGAGTGGGACGTGTCAGTGTTAGCTTTTAGTTTAGTTGCTGTTTTTGTTTGTTTTTGAGCTTTTTTTCACATATATCCAGACTTTTGCAGACAGGATTCATCTTGCGACCACCAGCGATGTTGCAGTGATGTGAGGGAGAGAGGAAACGTACCCGAGGCAGAGATGTTGTCGTCGTCGTCAGTCGGCGACGTCCCGTACACCCTCGGATCAACGAACGGTGTGAAGGAAGCCTTGGAGCCTCCGCTGCCTCCCATCCCGTACTGCAGATCACACAGACACAGACGGTCACATGTTTGTCTGAATAAAGGAAACACAGTGCGGTCCTGAACGCATCTCCACAGCTCTGAGCAGGACTCAACAGTGAGGAGAAACTCTCTCACTCTGTGTTTCCTTTATTACATCAGCTACCTGTTCTCATGTGCTGAGGGGGGAGGACGCTTTCTGGATCAGAGGCTGGAGAACTGAGAGAGGGAGGGACAAAGAACCAAAGGAAGAGAGGAAGAAAGAAAGAGAGGAATAGAGGGCTGAAGCAGGTGGAGCAGGAAGGGAGGAAATCCAGTTTATTCCATCTGTGGGGAAAACGCCGGAGCCAAAGAGGGACGATCGAACTGGAGCAGGGCAGGAAATGAAAGGTGCCACATGTTGTCGATTCTGATTCTCATGCACAGAATCTTATTTCCTATAAAGAGGAGGACTTTCTATCCTCAGGAGGAGGAGAGGAGGACTTTCTATCATCAGGAGGAGGAGAGGAGGACTTTATATCATCAGGAGGAGGAGAGGAGGACTTTATATCCTCAGGAGGAGGAGAGGAGGACTTTATATCATCAGGAGGAGGAGAGGAGGACTTTATATCATCAGGAGGAGGAGAGGAGGACTTTATATCATCAGGAGGAGGAGAGGAGGACTTTATATCATCAGGAGGAGGAGAGGAGGACTTTATATCCTCAGGAGGAGGAGAGGAGGACTTTATATCCTCAGGAGGAGGAGAGGAGGACTTTATATCCTGGAGGACTTTATATCATCAGGAGGAGGAGAGGAGGACTTTCTATCATCAGGAGGAGGAGAGGAGGACTTTCTATCCTCAGGAGGAGGAGAGGAGGACTTTCTATCATCAGGAGGAGGAGAGGAGGACTTTATATCCTCAGGAGGAGGAGAGGAGGACTTTCTATCATCAGGAGGAGGAGAGGAGGACTTTATATCATCAGGAGGAGGAGAGGAGGACTTTATATCATCAGGAGGAGGAGAGGAGGACTTTCTATCATCAGGAGGAGGAGAGGAGGACTTTATATCCTCAGGAGGAGGAGAGGAGGACTTTATATCCTCAGGAGGAGGAGAGGACTGACATTTACATTTTTAGCTGTACTGATATTTTAAGCACTTCTACAGATTTCCCTGAACTGGCTGCATGTTTTTAACTTATGTTTGTTGCCGTTTGTCTCAGTCTCAGTTTCAGTGCTGACAAGCGGCACCTCGGGTTCGTTCTGCGCCCTCTTCAGCCATCTTGCTCCGGCTGTTTGTTTGGCGGCTGCTGGTAATTTCCCGCCCTGATAAAGGACCAATGACGGGTTTCTGTGCAGGCAGGGAGGTGATCAGGGTTTAACAGGTGACAGGGTCTGTCAGGGTCAGGTGTGGAGGAGGGGGGGGAGGGGGTTCAGGAGCCGACAGTCGGGGGCTGCTCCACCTACTTGGGCCCCAGAGGCGTCGCCAGGGGAGACCAGGGGGGAGGGGCTTTGCTGCACCAGATCAGGGAGATTGGCGTTGCCAGGAAACAGATTAGCGTTGAAACCGTTGCTGGCGGCGGAGCTCCGCCTCCGCTCCCTATGTTTCTGCAGAGAGAGAGAGAGGGGCGGGGCTACTGCACAGCCAGGCTGTGATTGACAGGTCAGGTGACCTCTGCTGTGTGTGAGGGTGCGTTTGTTTCTGTTTGTGGGGACTTTTTAGAAAGAGGCGGGCGGATACTGAACACACAACACTGCTTAATACATGTCTTCATACATGATACACACACACACACACACACACACACACACACACAGCTGGTGAGAGAGTGTCGGTTTGTGCGGAGTCAGCGAGGTCGGAGGTCAGGACTCACCTCACGCATCATCAGCGTGCTGTCCTGGGAGCTGTTCCCGTACGAGTCATCATGGGCGTCGTTGTGACCTCCCATCACGCCGAAGGACTCGTTGGCACCTTGACTCGCCGCCGGCCTGAAAGAGACGAGTCAACACTTTTTATTTTTACTTCCAGTGAGGGATCGCGTCCTTATTCCGTTGTGTTGGGGGAGAAACGTGTTGCACTGATCCAGAGACAGCAGCACTCACATGATGCGCGGTATGTCGCTGACCGCCACGCTCCCGTCGTTAGCCCCGCCCTCTCCCTCCTCGTCCTCGCTGCTGTGAGAGTCCTCGCTGGACGACGAGTAGTCCGTCACTTTGACGGGCGGGCGGCTGGTTTCCTCGCCCTGCCGCAGCTCCCTCAGCTCTTTGGCCAGAGCCGTCAGGTCCTGTAATCAAAATAATCATCATCATCACAGATAACATCCTGTTCATAACGATGTGCGTCGTCATGATGAGTTCATCTAGTCGCCTTTTGATTATGTAATCGACTGATTTTGTTCTTTCTGAATAAAAGTTGTGGTTAAATATTCTCTCTCCACCTCCCTACACTCGTATTTTGAAGGTATCTTTATTTGCTCCCCCCCAAAAAGAGACAAAACACCCAGAAAACAAAACCTAAAGATTACATTTCTATAGATATCGCAGTAAAATCGTTAGTGTTAATTCATCTGGCTGCAGTAATCGTGTGGTGAAAGTCTACAGTGCTTACAAGGAATCATAATAATTATTACATTTAGGGGACAAACTTTAATAGAGTCTTTAATAGAGGTTTTTACATGATTTCTTTCAAGAAATAAAGGAAAAATCATGATGATGATCATCATGATGTGGGGAGGGAAGCAAGCAGTGCAGGGAGAAGAGGAAGAGGAGGAGGAGGAGGAGGAGGAAGGTCAGACGCCGTCATGCCTCGGTGCAGGAAGGCGAGAGGTCAAAGTTCAGCATCTGTGCGACATCTCACAGCAGAGAGAGGCTGAATGTGAGAGCTTAAGTGACAGGAAGCTGAGGAAATGAGGGTGATGGAGGGAGGAAGAGGAGGAAGGTTATCTTACCAACTCCTCCTGATGAGAGAGAGAGAGAGATGGAAATGAAACATGAGAGCAGAGATGTCTGACGTGACAACAGGAAGTCATGAAGAAGAAGACGTGACTCCTCCAGTAACTGATAACCATCGAGACGCGTGTGTGTCACTGTGTGAATCAGAGGAGAGTCGGTGCTGAACCAGAAGTTCTGGTCCGTTTGGTACATTTATACATCGTGCATGTGCAGGTTAACCAGGACTGTGTGTGAGTTGGTCGATTCTTTTGTGGACGATGTAACTGATTCGTGTGGGGACATAAATCAACTTGTGTGATGTGAGAAAGATCAGATAAATTCTTCTGAAGCATCGCAGACCTGCAGGTGATGAAACAGGTGAGCGTGAGTAAAAGTAAAACAAAGAGAGAGTTCATCAGGCGGTGGGGAGGCGGAGGAGAGGGAGGAGGAGGAGAAATGTCACTGACCTCGTCTACAGCTTTCTTATAGCTCTGATGGACGATGAGAGGAGGGATGGAAGAAGAGAGGATGAGAGGAGGAGAGTGGAGGTGAGCAGCAGCGTGGTTAGTTCAGAGAGAAGAAGAAGAAGAACTTCAGTTCTTCTGATCTCAGGTCAGCAGCTCGCAGCACTGACAGGAATCTGAACACATTCATCCCTGTGACGCTGCTCGGTGGTCAGAACAGTTCCTGGATCTGCTTCATGTATTCATGAGGCTCTTCTAGACTTTTCCAGACAATATCAGACTGAATGGCCCAAATTCTGACAGTCAAATGAGTCTGTGACGCTAAAACATACATAAATGAATCCACCGTTTTAGAGAAGCTTCTTTCACAACGTTAGCTTACAGGAAAACGTCTTTTTGGGTCAACGTTTCCTTTGACTCCACAGTCCCCCGACTGAACAACGTCTGCATCACTGCACACAGGATGAATGTGGTAACGGCTGTTTAACGGCAATGTAAAGAGCCAAAAATATTCAAAACAAAGTGTCCACTCAAACTGAACTGTGTGTTAAAGCTCATCAGAAGAACACGACCGTCACTTCAAGTAAAAGCACCAACACACGATCCTGTTAATGTCTCTGCTGATTAAACAGCAGAGACAATTCTAAACACTTTGTATCAGTTTATTTTTATGTTTGTATTAAAATTGTGAGTCTGCAAAGTGACTGAAACTTGTTAAATGCCTGAAGTAAAAACTAAAATGTGTGTGCGTGTGTGTGTGTGTGTGTGTGTGACTCACTGCAGGCCTGCTGGGTCGTGTCACCTCTCTGTTGTCGTCTTTGGTCTCGTGGGAAGAAAGTGTGGAGCTGTCTGTCTTCACGGCTGAGTTACCTGAACACACACACACGGACACACACGGACACACACACACACACACCATGAGGATATTTGACATTTATCAAACTAATTCTAAAGACTTTTGGAAAAGTGAAAACATTTTTGGAACGTCTGGACTTTTGAGGAGGGAGACATGAATAAATAAAAGTAATCTTCAGGAGTCAGGGAGTGTGTGCGTGGTTTGTGTGTGTGAGTGTGTGAGTGTGTGAGTGCGTGTGTGTGTGTGTGTGTGTGTGTGCACCTCGTTCGTTGGAGCCTCCCTGGGAGCTGGGCGTGCTGGAGCTGGAGGAACTGCCGCTGCTCGTCCTCTTCAGGGGCGTCTCCATGGAAACGTCAGTCCTCCGCAGGTCGGGGTTGCTACGGCAACACAAACACACATCCCAGTCTCATTCATGTGTGAAAAAAAAAAAAAAGCACCTGCGTTTCCACAGAGCTGTGTGTGTGTGTGTGTGTGTGTGTGTGTGTGTGTGGTTTGTTTCTGCCTCACCAGAACTAATTACATTATCAAACCTCAAACATTCAGACTTTAAGTAGCTTAATTATGTGCATATTCTCCATCTAACTTTATATAAATAAGTTAAATTAATTCAAATTCAATCAAAACATCAGGCAAACATGTTTTACTCAGTTATTAAGTTCAGGGGAACTGGACACAATGTGTTCGTTGTTCACTTCAAAGTGTGTGTGTGTGTGTGTGTGTGTGTGAGCACCTGGCCCGTATGAGGTGAGCTCCGGCCCGAGGTCCGAGGCCCGGTCCGTTTCCAGGAGAGTGCTTCCTGACCAGAGCAGGAGAGATGGAGGTCGTCCTCTGAGGAACCTGGACACGCGGGACAGAAGCGTCCGGGTCAGAACCTGAACGTGATTCTACACCAACACTGACGCTCACACAGACGTCTGACAGAGTCTCTTTTTATTGGCTCTCTGGTTTAGTTTCCTCTGGCCGGGACAGAAACACGGTGACGGTGTTGTTTCCACTGGGAGGAAGAATGTGATTAAATAATTTGAAGCCAGTTTTCGTTTCACTTTTATACTGAAAGCTTCTGATTCTTGTAACCATGCAAACTAAAACAAGACTCCACTTGCTGTTTCATTGGACCTTTAAGCGTTTAAACTTTAAACGTTACATGAGTCAGGAGACATCATGAGAGAGGCAGGTAGTGATAAGAAACGCATCACACATCTTCAGGCACACGTTGGATTTCATGATCTTGGTGGAACGAGTTTGTAAAATCTTCTTGACAACAATCGTTCATCACGTCAGCAGATTTAACTCTGAGAAGAGAGGAAGCAACAGCAACACCGTCGTCCAGCTGAGAGAGAGGAAGGTTTCTGTCTTAGAGACGCTTCAGACGGATTTATGATTTGTTTCTGGACTGATGTGGGTCACAGAGACACTGTTGGAGTTAGATTTACCTGATCACTTGTTTTAACTGATGAAAAATTAGCATCAGTGTGCTTCTGGATCACTGACAGCCGATTGAATTTCTAAAAAGTCAGCGAAGATTCACACATCAACAACCAGATCAGATTTTTTAGCAAAACTGCACTGAGGTTTTTGTCCGTTATTAACATGTGTTAGATCTTACTGGAGCTCGTGACCTTTGATCAGACGACAGCACATCATCTGTTTCTAATCAATAAATGGACAGAAACTAAACTTCACACAGACGAGAAAACAAAGACAGAATCAAGACAGAGAAAAGCTTCCAGCCACAGGAGTCAACACACACACACACACACACACACACACACTCGGACAACAACACGGGTCGGGCATGCAGAGACCTTCGGCGGCATGTCGTCGTCCTGCCGCAGCCACGAGCTGCGGTCCAGCTTGTCGAGGGGCGGCGCCAGGCGGGAGAGGGGCGGGGGAGGAGGGGTGTCGGAGGTGGGGTCGGAGTTCTGCCGGGGCATGGGAGGCCGGGAGGGGGAGGGCGACGCCGAGGTGGAGGAGACGCCGTGGGGGTCGTACAGAGACTGGGAGCCTGACAGACCGTGACTCTTCACCTGCACCAGGTGGGCCATCTGGACACACACACACACACACACACACACACACACACAGGCAGGAAACAAGCAGGGGGGAGGAGGAAGAGCCGGGTCAGGATTTGGGTTCAAACAATGTGATCAGGATGAGGGAGGACGAGCAGAGGAGGAGGAGGAGGAGGAGGAGGAGGAGCGAGAGGTGAGGAGAGTGATGAAGAGTGTCGGGCCTCAGGGTGCGTTCACAGCCGTCATGTTCACAAACCGACTGCTCGCTGCTGTGGTTCAGTGACAACTGTGACATTTCCGCCAACAACCCGGGAAATAAAAGTTCACGTCCTGCAGCGACAGAAAACTGTGTGTGTGTTGTAACAGAATGAAAACACACACACACACACACACACCTCCTGCCTCGTATCCTGCAGCTTCTTCTCGTCTTATTCACTGATACAAACATCTAAAATGAACCAGAACTCGCCCTGCGGATGGAGTAACGTCTGAGTGGTGAATCAGAAGCTGCAGCGTCATGCTCAGCTCCTCCTTCATCTCTCCCTCGTTACAGACGCTCTCAAGACGATTCAACTTCGTCACGTTGCAAAGAAACTCTCCCAAACACAAAGAAAAAACAGCATCACAGCTTCAGAGTCTGAGCAAACAGAGCTGGAACCCAAAGATCACCAGTACAGACTCCTGTCAGCATCCGTCCTGAGTAACCTGATTACAGCTCTGAGTCGGTCAGTTCTCACCTGACAGTGACGCTGACGCCGGGTCAGCCTATGATGATGTTTTTAAAACAAAGACAGAACTTCATGTCCAATATCTGCTGATTTTACAAGAAGGTCCAAATAATTAAGAACTTCACAGAGTTTATTAAGTTCTTCCTCAGGAAACAACTCACTTAATTGAGCGATTTTTCAAGGGACTCTGGTGAGTTTCTCCAGGAAGTAGCCTGGCAGCAATGATTTAGAAACAAAGATCGTTGAGTTTCTCCTCATCAAACAACTCTTAAAATCTGACGATATGTTCTTCTTCATGTTCTTCTTCTTCTTCTTCTTCTTGTTCTTCAGAGGACATCTGTTTGGATCTGGCTCTCACCACTTCTCTCTATGCTGACTGACGGGATCTGACATGTGACCTCAGTGCGTCTCGAGCACCTGATCAGCTGATCGTTTGACCGTCTGCTTTATCAGATGACAGGCTGCTGTTTCCGTCACCTCGGTGGAGCAGACGGACTGGAAGGATCCCGGCAGGATCAGTTCCCTCCTCAGCGACACTTCACCTCTGACACGGCACCAATCCACCTGTCCATGTCACGCTGCACCTCCCTGTCACCTGCCCACAACACCTACAGACACGACGTCTTCCAGCGAGAAGTCACGGCCTCGAGACCTTTGCTACTCTCACACCCTGAGGAATGTACACACACACAGACACACACACTGTCCACATGAAGACGCAGGACACACACCTGAGGTTCGACGGAGCGGTGCATGGGTGGAGTCCGGGCCTGCTGGATGCCTCCGCTGCTGAAGGACTCGGAGCGCGGCGGCAGCGACGGGTCCGAGATCCGGTTGGAGACCTTATGCTGCAACGCAGGAGAAGTCTGTCTGTTCATCTTATAATGCTCCTCCACCTGACACACACACACACACACACACACACACACACACACACACACACACCACAGTCACTCACAGTGTGTGTTTACGGTTTATTTAATGATGCTGATGATTCGTTTTGGTTTTCTGATTTTAGACGTGAACATTGTTTCTGTGCTCTTCTGGAGCATCGAGGAGGAAATCCTGCGAGGCCGAGGTGAGGGTATACCATCGCTACACAGCGTGTGTGTCTATGTGTGTGTGTCGCTGTGTGTGTGTTTCTATGTGTGTGTGTTTCCACGTGTGCTGTCCAGAGGGAGACGGACGGATTTAGCTTGAGCTGCCCTACATCAGTCCACCAGCAGCCACCAGAGGGCAGGCCTGGAGACATGGCCTAAATGTGTGTGTGTGTGTGTGTGTGTGTGTGTGTGTGTGTGTGTGTGTGTGTGTGTGTGTGTGTGTGTGTGTGCTCATGGCCTTAATTCAGTGTGATGAGTTCACATATGGAGCATTGACCTGCACTTTTACACTCACTGGATTCAGCATCTTAAAGAGGAAAAAGGACTCAAACGACCTGGAGTGAAAGAGTTAATGAAGCCTGTAAGTGAAGTTAGTTCTGATCCACCACCAGCACATGCAACAACACAGCCGCTCTCAACCCGTCTGTTCTGATGACTCTAAACCGAATCATCTCCAGAAGAAGTCCAGAGCGAGTTAATGTTCTTTCCTCTACAAGAAATGTCCGTCATCTCTTCTTCTGTGTTATATTAACGGTCGTAAAACCAGCAGGTTGAGAGCCGCTGCTGGGAAAAAAGTGACGAAGGGTCCAACAGATCATCCTGCAACACCTGGACAGAGTCAGTCACCTGTGAGACGCAAAGGGAGCGTTAATCATCCAGAAAATAAAGTGCAGAGGAGGAAACATGACGGGAGGTAAAGGGAGAAGAAGAAGCTGCTTCACAAATGTTCTGTGGGCTACAGAACTCCAGCTGACTCTCCATCAGCGTGGAGGGAGGAGAGGATGACTGACATTAGCATTTAGCATATTACTCGCTAATGTGCAGCCTCGCAGAGCCTCTCGCTCAACTTTGAATAAGAGAAGTGTAATATGAGTCAGTGCCGTTACACAGGAAGTGGGAGTTAGTGTCAGCTCTGGAGAGAAACTGAGTTGGAAGCAGCGACGGCGCCAGAAAGAGGAAATTAATGAAACGATCTCTGTGAGAAATGATAAAAGAGACGAGTCGACTGCCAGCCCAGAGTTAATGTGTGAGTCCGCCTGGTCAGAGACGTCAACATGTTAATAGAGGAAATCGTCTGCAGGATCAGACAGAAGAGGGAGTCGAGCCAATGTTCATCCTCCGACTGACCCGGCGGCCGGGGCTCCGACCCCTCGAGTCCGGGCTCCTGTCAGACCTCCTGCCGGGGCTCCTGTCTGAGCTCCTGTCTGAGCTCCTGCCGGGGCTCCGCCTCATCACCGGCTGGGAGGAGTTGGAGGCGTGTTCGGGGACGCAGGTGACGCGGATTCGAGGCACGTTCATGTGATCTCTGGACGGGCTGACGTGGGCCGGGTAGGAAGGGGGGCGGGCGCGTCGAGGTTTGTAACCGGGCAGTAGGAGCAGGTTGTCGAGGTTGATGTTTCGCGTCTCCCTGAAGGAGTGATACTTCTTGGGAGGGACACGAGGAGAGTTGCTCTGAGCTCGACGCATCACCTGGAGAGCAAGGTGAGTGTTTACGAGACAGCAGACACATCGACATGTTCACCACCAGCTGCACAGCCGTCATGAAGCTCCGCTCATCAGCTGACAACAGCTCAACACATCAGACACTTCAGACTTCCTGATTAGCACGCTAGCTAACACTGCTGCAGCCTAAACGTCTCATCAGACATTAAACCTTTATGTCCTCTAGTTGTTCAGCTGGCAGTTCAACAGTGGACCTTCAGGACAGCGAGAGGATCGTAATGAACATGAGACCTGAAAGAGATTCATTCCAAAACACTGAAGACGTTAAGAGTGATTCTGCTCATGTTGAAGCTGTTGTAAGATATTATAGCAGTGAACTCTGTTACAGACGATCGTTTCTGCAATGAAACACAGGAGGAATTCACATCTTTACGCTCCGGCTGCTGCACCTAAAACAACCAGGAAACATTCTGAGCTTCGTCTCCTGAGCAGACGACACCTGAGGGACGGAAACGTCACAGAGACAACGTGAACAAACACTCCGCTAACATCCAGCTGATCAGGACTCGTCATCGTGTCTGAGCTGAACTCCCTCTCTGCTGTCTGAAGGATCAGATGTTAACACTGCAGTGTGTGTGTCCGTGTCTGCAGTCTACCTCTTTGGCCCAGGCCGGCTTGTCGTTGCTGCTGGGCGCCTGGTCCTTGTAGTGGTACAGCTGCTTCTTGTCCTGCGGCGGTCGCGGCGGCTCCTGCTGCTGCTGCTGCAGCGACACCAGGTACGCTCGCTCCTGCTGCAGCTGCCTCTGCAGCCGCTCGGCCTGCCGCTGCTCCTCGATCTGCTTCCTCTTGTACTCCTGAAGCAGAGGAGAGACACGGGAAGAACCGAGCCGTGAGCGGGACTGAAGGTCCAGAGAACACGTCTCCATCTTAATCCAGCCGCCTTAAATCTACTCTATCGTCCACGTTTAGAAGACTAATATCAAGTGTTATGAGACGTTTTCACACTCTGGAGCAAAGCTTGATGAATGCCATCGACTGACCAGCTCGAGGGCTCCGTCTGAAACGGCCCTCACATCTTTCTCACACCGTGTCTTCAGGTCAGAGGTCGAGCAGCAGCTGACACTCAACAGCTCACCCAAAGATGATAATTCAGGTAAACAACTGAAGCAGCTGGAGACTTGATTTAAAATGTAAAAGACCAAACTCGTCTGCTGGAATCGTAGTTTCCAGAAGCTCAAAGATCACAAACTGATTTCACACCCGGTGACATGCAGTCGTCGAGCTCACGCAGCCTTTTCAGACGTGTGTTAACACTTTTAATGACTTCAACTTGAAAATGGGTGGAAATACCATAAAATCTGTTTGTGATCTCGGCGTCTCCTGCAGACTGTGATCACACCTGACGAGCTGTTTGGAGCCATTTCATGTTGTTTGGTTGTTTTTTCTGTTTTAAATCAAATCTGCAGCTGCTTCAGCTGTTGACACCAGACTTCATATCGTCAGAAGGAGGAGATGATGACTGAGTTTACTTTTTTGGGTGAACTGTTCCTTTAACTGTTTTTCTGATTCTGCCTCGTCGTCTGTCGGCTCGTTGCAACATCTGTGTGTAAATAACAAACGGGCTGAGACAGAACCGGTCCACGCCACGTGTCCTGGTACCGGTGCTGTTCTACACTCTGACACACACGAGCTCAGAGACGATTGTTCCGTCTCATTACTGAATCAGATCTTGTGTGTGTGCGTGTGTGTGTGTGTGCGTGTGTGCGTGCGTGTGTGTGTGCGTGTGTGTGTGTGTGTGTGTGTGTGTGCGTGCGTGTGTGTGTGTGTGGTGTTACCAGCAGTAAGGCCTGCTCCTGCAGGAGCTGCTGCTGCAGGATCTCCAGCTGCCTCTGCTCCTCCTCCAGCTGTCTACGGATATACTCCTAACCAATCAGCCCCCCAGGTCGGCGAGAGACGCAGCCAATCAGAGAGCGCCGAGGCAGGCGAGAAGCAAATTGGGAGCCCAGGCAACCAGTGACATCAGCAGCAGAGCAGGAAACAGGAGGAAGTGAAAGAGGAGGGCAGAGAAAAGTAGATTCATTGAAGAGGTGTGAAAGCAGGGATTTAGTCAGAAATAGACGAGCAGAGATAAAAAGAGAGCAGCAGCGGGGGGGCTGTAATCAGGAGAACAGGAAGACGCGCTTATGTTTGGAGGGATGACGTGAAAGATCAGCATGAAATCAGCTGTGCAGGAGGGAGACGGTCGTGTCGGAGAAGCAGAGCGTTAAAGGAGCGACGCACTGCAGGAAAAGTTGAGTGTCAGTCATGCAAAGTCTCCCGACTCCTCCGTTCAAACTACAGATGTGGGAGCGTCTACACTTCCTGTATCTCCTTAGAAACATGAGAAGACTGAATCCACCTGCAGCACCAACTTTTACTGCTTTTAGAAAACCTTAAACCACGAGGCAAAAGTTCAAAACTCATATTGTAATGTTTGTTTGTTTGTTTGTCTGGAGAATATTCTACTGGATCTTGACGTGGACTTAAAGGAGCCACTGAGACTCAGACAGAGAGGGAGGCTGGAATGTGGAGAAAAGGCGTGTTAGTGTCTCGTATCTGCAGAGAGTTTCTGATTTTCTCTCTTTGTTGCTGCTCGGGACGCTTTACCAACCCAACATGTGTCTATTTGACGTCCTGGGAATGAGACTCAACAATCAACTGTCTTTGTGGTGCGTTCAGGAGCAGCTGGGACAAATCCTACTGATTCTACCTTAAACTTTGATAGCCTTTGAATTCTACTAATATGACGTGAGCTTCAGTCATTGATCTGTGTTGTTGTTTGCCACGCCTCTCTGCGCGACACCTGCGGTGTGACGGTGCGTTCGAGGGCGACTCAGGTGTTTCCTACCTGTTCTCTCTCTGCGTGCCTCCTCTCCTCCTCCCGGCGCAGCTGCTCCATCTCCTCGTACCTCCTCCTCTGCTCTCGCTCCTGCTGCTTCCTCATCTCTCGCTCCCGACGTTGTTGCTGTAGGTGGAGGAGATGTCACACGACAACGCATCAGCTGTGTGTGTGTGTGTGTGTGTGTGTGTGTGTGTTTCCCTGGCGTTTGGATAAGTGCTCACCTCACAGGTGTGTTGGGGTTTTAAAATGGATGACAAGTCACTTTATAATCACAGCTGAGATGTTTTTCGGAGGCGTAAACAGCCGCGGGCTAAAACAGGCCGACAGTCATCCTGAGTGATCTGCCGTGATGCTCAGGTGTGTCTAACCTGCTCTCCTCTCAGCAGAGACTTTACAGAGAGGTGACATCATCCACGTACATCTGACAGCTGCTGCCTCACCTCACGTCACCTGTGTCTTCAACTTGAACTCACTCATAAACTCTGAGACTGCATGAGAGGAGATAACTCTCCATACCACCAGGTTTCCTTTCCTTTCCTTTCCTTTCCTTTCCTTTCCTTTCCTCTCCTCTCTCTGTATTCGTCATCTGAAAGAGGACCCAGAGGGTTCAGGTGAGTCGATGGTGTGTTTTGACACATGTTCACACCTTTTTCTCCTTTTAGCGATTGTAACCTGTACTGTGTCACCTCGTCCTCCGATTAACAGATAAAAGGAGAGAAGAGTTCCTGATTCTGGTGGAAAGTCTCAAAGGAAACACGTGAGCATTCAGTTGATTGAGGAGGTCGCACCGTGTCAGACTGATGCAGAGACGGTTCTGCTGTATTGTCCGTATTATTTTGTTCTTTCAGTTCTTAAAGGTGCAGGAAACAAATTGAACTCTATGAAGATGAGAGGTGGATGTTTCTGAATCATGACTGCAGACTGCTGCTGCTGTGGAGGGTTGTTTCCTCTCACGCAGCAGCAGAATATACGAGCTAGCTTGATGCTAGCTGTGATCATCGTGGTGTGTTCGAGTGCAAACCAGCAGCTACCTCCTCCAGCCGCCTCCTCTGCTCCTTCTGCTCCTCGATGCGTTTCTGCCTCTCGGCCAGCAGTTGGCGCTTGTGCTCCTCGTTCTGCTGCTGCTCCAGCTGCTGACGCCGGATCAGCTCCGACCGCTCCTTGTTGGCCAGCTGGAGGCGCAGGAAGTCCCGCCGCAGAGTGGACTCCCCGGGAATGTTGATGATGGAGCTGGAGGAGAACAGTTTCCTGGGGTCAGAGGTCACGGGCTGAGTTTTAAACGAAGAGTATCAGAGGTTGTGTTGTTACCTGGGCTCGCCAACATCCCGCTCCTCGTCCTCCTCCTCACTCCCGCTGTACTCGTACTCCGTCTCATCTGCAGGAAACACACAGACTTCAGGTTAACATCCACAGCCAGCCGAGCCTTCGTGCAGGTGTTTGCAGGTGTCAGGTGAGTGTGTGTGTGTGTGTGTGTGGTCTCACCTCTCTCGCCCCTCCTCTTCTTGGTGCGGTCGATGTGGTCCTTCAGCTGGATGCGGACCTGCCGCTCGTTGGGCAGGTCTCTGATGAACGGGTGCTTCAGGAGCTGCTCGGTGCTCGGCCGCTGGCTGTGGCTCTTCACCAGGCAGCTCTCTATGAACGACTGGAACTTCTTCGACCTGGACACACACACAACACACAACACACACAACACACACAACACACACACAACTTCCACGTTAAAGCAGCAGCTCACAACAGTGTGTGTCATCAGATTACTGCTGAATGAGGAGCAGAATCTGGGCTGGAGGAAGCGTGGGGTGATGCTGACACGGGATAATAACCACAGGACAGGTGTGTGTGTGTGTGTGTGTGTGTGTGTGTGTGTGTGTGTGTGTGTGCTTTCATGACTCACCACTTCTTTGACTTGAGTCTGGGGGCGGGATTTCTGGGGATGAGGAAGAGCGCTCTCATTGGATGCATGTCACACAGAGCTGAGGGGGAGAGGAAGAGGAGGAGACGTTAGAAAGAGAGAGGAGGAGAGGAGGAGAGAGGTGAGGAGAGGAGAGAGGAGAGGAGGAGAGAGGTGAGGAGAGAGGAGGAGAGAGGAGAGGAGGAGAGAGGAGGAGAGAGGAGAGGAGAGAGGAGGAGAGAGGTGAGGAGGAGAGAGGAGAGGAGAGGAGAGAGGAGGAGAGAGGAGAGGAGAGAGGAGAGGAGAGGAGAGAGGAGGAGAGAGGAGAGGAGAGAGGAGAGGAGAGGAGAGAGGTGAGGAGAGGAGAGGAGAGAGGAGAGAGGAGAGGAGAGGAGAGGAGAGAGGTGAGGAGGAGAGAGGAGGAGAGAGGTGAGGAGGAGAGAGGAGAGGAGAGGAGAGGAGGAGAGAGGAGGAGAGAGGAGAGAGGAGAGAGGAGGAGAGAGGAGAGGAGGAGAGAGGAGAGAGGAGAGGAGACCAATGAAATAAAGGTGAGGAAAGGACGAAAATGAAAGTGAAATTAAGGAAAGAAAAGAAAGGAAGTCAGTAAGAATGGTGAGGACAAGGGAGAGAGGAGACAAGAGGAAAGGAAGAAAAGGAAAGGAAAGGAAAGGAAGGAGGGAAGAGGAAATGAGAAAAAAAGGAAATTATGGAAAGGAAGGGGAAAGCAAGGAAATTAAAAAAGAAGAAGGAAAAGAAAATAAACAGAAAGAAAGGCAAGGGAAGGAGACAGTGAGAGGAAAGGAAACAGGAGATGAGTCAGGAAGGAAGGAGGAGAGATGACACAGCAGGATGAATAAATAAAGACGTTGAGAAAAGGAAATGAGACGATCAGAAAGGAAAGAACATAAAATGAAATTACAGGATGGGAAGAGACGAGGGGCATGATGAGGAAAGGAAAGGAAAGGAAAGGAAAGGAAAGGAAAGGAAAGGAAAGGAAAGGAAAGATGAGTCTGATGTTGGACACTTACGTGGCGCTCCCTCTGCCATCTCTATCGCCGTGATGCCGAGCGACCACAGATCACTCTGCAGGGACACAGACAGGAAGCTGAAAACTCTCACGTCCTCAACACGTTAGCGCCTGAACGCGTCACGGTCAGCGTTCGTGTTAAAAGATAAAAATACAGCCACAGAAATCATCCGCCTGCATATTCAAGCCAACAAACCGCTAATCAAAGTTGAGGTGAACGTGGCGGGATGAACTGAGTGTTTCCTGACACGTGAAGCTCCTGCAGGGTCGAGTTAACGGCGTCTGAACAGAGCGACGCATCCCGTCCTCCATTACTGCAGACTGCACACATTGTTTCCTCCGTCGGCTGTTTGTGCAGTCGTGTGGCAAATATCACGAGATTAAATGTCTCAAAAAAACAACAGATTTGATCATCGAAGCCTTTCACGGGTTTTTGAAGGTCAGCTGGTTTTCACAGCGACAACGTTTTGACTGTGTGATCGATGAGGAACTGAACTCTGGGAGCTCGACAAAAGCGATCTAATAAAAAAAACAGCAGCGATTGTATTTCTTTTAGCAGAGTCTTATTGTGTTGGGCCGTCGACAGAAAGCCCCTGACATTATTCTTCTTTATTTAATAAGTGCACTTTGTGTTAGATTCCTGAGCACGGCGAGGAAAGTGAAAAATGCTTCTGTTCTGGTCGCCTGATGAAGAAGGGCCAGCCGGTGACTAAAGATGGTGATAAAATATCTGAAACAGACAATTACAGGAAGGAGTTCACCCAAAAATAAAAGATTAATCATCCTCTCCTCCCCCGATGACGATGTGAAGTCAGTGGTTGTGTCTCAGTCCACAGAACAGTTCTGGAGCTTCACAGTAAAACAGAGTTCTGCTGAACCACTGAAGCAGCTGCAGACTTGATTTAAAACAGGAACAACATCAGACGTCTCGTCTGCAGACGCCCCGAGATACAAAACTGGTCTGAAAAAAGGTTCAACACCCTCCAGGTGCAGCTGAACTTGTGCTAACACACAGTGAAGAGCTCAGCTTAAAACAAACGACTTGGATCAGGCTGCATCGACCCGTTTTATGATTCTTTACATCTTAAATCAAGTCTCCAGCTCCTTCAGTTGTTCAGGAGAATGCTGCATCTCGCATTTTTGGGTTGAACTGTTCCTTTATCGTTCAATAAAACATGTGGTATCGACCCTGCAGCTCGACGGTGCAGCTGTTAGCCTCTTTTAGCTCGTTGTTTTGGTTCTCTGGCTGCACAAAGTTTCAGAAGTTTATAGTTCAGTATCTCACAGACGTCTAGTTTTAAACGAGCCGAGGAAATATGAAGTGTGTAATTTGGACACACACACACACACACACACACACACACACACACACACAGTGTACCTTGAAGTCATACGTGGCGTCGGGGTTCTCATCGCAGGCGATGACCTCCGGGGCCATCCAGTACGGCGTCCCGATGAACGTGTTCCTCCGTCCCACCGTGCGATCCAGCTGAGCGCTCACACCGAAGTCCACTGCACACACACACACACACACACACACACACACACACACGCGCACACACACGCGCGCACACACACACATACACAAAGAGTCAGACAATATAATCATGTATTAACTTGTGACGTTACACTCGTTCATTTTCTTTCGTCAAACCATATTTTTAGCTGCATAGTTTGCTCATCATCCGTGTGTGCGTGTGTGTGTGTGCATGTGTGTGCGTGTGTGTGTGTGTGTGTGTGTGTGCGTGTGTGTGCGTGGGTGTGTGTGCGTGTGTGTGCGTGCTCTCTCACCTAGCTTGACCTCGGCGTTCTCGGTCAGCAACACGTTCTGGCCCTTGATGTCTCGGTGAATGACCTTGTGCTGGTGCAGGTGGGTCAGACCCTGCAGACAGACACACGTGTGTTTATCAGTACCGGTACCGGACGAGTCCGACCGCACTGTGAGGACAAAACAACTGATCCAAGACAAACAGATCTCAAAAGTTTCTGTCGTCATTTCCTTGCATCAGTCACATCATGTCGCCGACACGATGAAGATGGTCTCAGCTGGTGTTCTCACCCTGAGGATCTCCCTGCAGACGTAGGCGATCCACTCCTCCTTCAGAGAGTTCCCTTTGGTGTTTTTGATCAGATCCGTTATCGAGCCGGCACCACAGAACTCCATCACCAGCTACAAACACACAGAAAACATCATTATTGTTCAGACTGTCACATGTTCTTCTTCTCTGCTGAACTCCAGGGGTCTCGATGTGCAGAACCGGACCGTCTGGAGGAGTAAACACCTGGAGTCTCATCTGGTTCTGATCCGGAGCCGTGAACACAGAGGACTTTGTAACTTGTGGGATTAAAAAGGTGATTTCTCTTCACTCCTGTTGATCAGCCTGACTGCAGCAGTGATCCGGAGCGGACCTCCACTGTCAGGTGGTTCTGTTCTGTTCTGTTCTGCTGACTGGAGCTGGAGGGGAAATGGACTTGACTTCATGAACGTAACGTTACAGAGAGGAGACAGACCAGAACCAGAACCAGAACCAAAGTCTCTGCTGAGTGCTGACTTCACTCAGAGCTTCACCTCAACTCTCTCATGTTCTAAAGAGTTCTTCTGGTTCTGTTGGGTCTGGTTCTCAGACTTCCTTCCTCTCTGACTCTCCTGAGGTTACAGACAGACGAGCAGATGAAACTCTGGAGGATTTCTCTGCTGGAACTTTGTTGGAAACATTTCGGATAATTTAGGACACAACTCGACACCAGATCCACTTATTGAGCTGTTAAATGTCAGGTGATTGTATCTACCAGCATTTATGTCCCTGTGTTTATTGTAAAGTTTATTGAAACATGCTAACGCTGCTTTTTATTCATGAACATAAAGCAGAAATCCACTCGGCTCTGTCGACAGTTACACAACTGAACCACAGCAGAGATCTGAACAGACGAGGAGAGATCAGAAGGTTGCGACACGAGTCCTGCGTGAGTCATTTTCTAAATAAAAGGTGTTACGTCGCTCTTGAGTTCGCAGACACGTACGTACCCACAGCTGGTCGTCCATCCCTGGAGGGTTCTTCTTGATGAAGGCTCCGTAGTAGGTCGCGATGTTCCTGTGGTGGCTGTACTTCTTCAGCATGTTGATCTCCGCTTTAATCTCCTCCTCCTCATCCTGGAACACACACACGACACAATACCAGTAAAATACTCAGGAATCAGGAGTTCAGAAGGAGGTGTGTGTGTGTGTGTGTGTGTGTGTGTGTGTGTGTGTGTGTGTGTGTGCGTGCGTGTGTGTGTGTCACTTACTCCTGTGACGTCCATGACCTTAATAGCAGCAAGCTGGCCTGTTTTGACATGGCGACCCTGAAAAACACAGAGGAGGATAAAAATGAGTCAAACGCTGGAAAAGGATTTATTTGGTTTAATGTGTGTGTGTGTGTGTGAGTGTGTGTGTGCTTGTAATTCTATCTTTGGATGGAGAGTCTTTACTTTAAATCATCATTTTGAGGAAACTTCTGCTTCATTAGGACATTTTTTGCTGTTCAGTTTAAAGGAACAGTTCGCCTCAAAAAAATGTAAATTCGCTCATTAGTGTCTCCGGCTTCTTCTTTTTTTTGGTTGTTTATCCGACTCTCCATCGGCGTGGAGGTGAGAAGGTGATGACTGAACTTCTCCTGTAAGGTTTAAGTATTGGGTTCTGCATTCAGTCCTGGCGGTCATGGTCCGGTCCGGTCCGGTCCAACTTCCCGTCCTCCGAAACTAAACTCAGTATCGCAGCTGTTAAAGCGAGAAAGTGGAAATTCACCCACCGCGCCACCAACAGCCCACCACCCCATCACACACACACACACACACACACACACACACACACACACACACCATCTCCTCATGGTAACCTAGCAACAGGGCTGCTGGCAGGTTGTTTAGTGAGGGCAACGAACGGGGGGTTGGAGGAGGCAAAGTGATGGCAGTGTGTGTGTGTGTGTGTGTGTGTGTGTGTGTGTGTGTGTGCGCGTGTGTGTGTACATGTGTGTGTTAGGAGGCCATGATATTTCACACTCTGGGTCATTTGCACACGCGAGCTGCTCAGACACACACACACACACACACACACACACTCTCACACTCGCAGCGTCTTGGTTACTCAGCGTTGCATCAGACACTGACTGTATCCGACAGGCTGAAACCACCTCAGAGGACGGAGAGTCTCTTGTTCCTCTTCACATCTTTGAGTCTGTCTCCCTCTTTGTCTGTCTCTCGTCTCCTTTTGTCTTTTCATATATCGCTCGCTCGCTCGCTCGCTCTCGTCCTCTCTCTTTGTGTCGGTCTTCAGTGTTTCTCTCAGTCGGTGGTGTTGCGACAGCAGGTATATGAGGGGACGTTAGAGGACGGATGAGCTGGAGGACAGAGTTGAAGCTTCGACGCTCGTCAGGTGTCTCTCAGGTGTAACAGTCACTCTGCATTCATGCTGTTGTATCAGTGAAATACATAAAGTTTGGTTTCTCAAAGCAGAACAACCACAGTTGAGCTCTGAAACGTCCCTGTTAGGTTTCACGATGCTCCAAATCTACAATGTAAACATCCATCAGTACTGACGGCCGAGACATTATTAGACTGTATCTCATCTGTATGTGTACAGATCAACAGATCATTGGTTTCATGCCCAGAAAAGTATCTGACAACAAAGAATACCTGCCTTCAAAAAACAACAAAAGAAGGAAGGTCAGTTTCTTACAGAGTTCAGCTGCTGAGATCTGTCCAGAGTGAACCCTCTTTACAAAGAAATCAATAAAGGATCTCTGAACTGATCACCCAACGCAGTGCAGCTGCAGGCTAACGCTAAGCTAGCTGAGGAAAGATCTCAAATCCTGCTTCTGATCTTCATGAAACACCTCAGACGCTGTCAGAGTTCCTGTCAGCTGATCATCAGCATCAACGCTAAGTCAGCCATGTCGTCATGATCTGATCTGACAGCTCAGTTCCATCAACAACAGGAATAAATAGACACTAGATTTATACTTTTCCTGCCTGAAAATATTTGAGGCTGTATTTACAATCCCACATTTCTATGACAATAACTAGTATGTTGAAGGTTCATTCAGGTCGTACTAGGTGCTGAAGATGTTTCACCTCTGAGCCTGAAACACCTGCTGTGTCTCAGTCCAGCGTCTGAATCCTTCAGAGGAGCATCTGAAGGCCAATTACATCACAATGCCACGTGAAGTCTGTCCCAGTCTGAAGGCTCCTCCAGAGGCTCCTTCTTCTCCCTGTTTCTGGAGGATGCACCGCTACGATCTTGTGGCCTCACATATCCCAAGAGTCTTTGCGTGGCCAAAAAAGAAGAACGCAAGAGAGAAAATGGCGACATCGCGTGGCGTAGATCGTCACTTCCACGATTTCTGCCGCCCAGGACTGCGAAAGTGATGATCTACGCCAAGCGATGTCGCCATTTTCTCTCTTGCTTTCTTCTTTTTTGGGTTCCTGGGATATGTGAGGCCACGAAGGATCGTAGCTGTGCGTCCTCCAGAAACAGGGAGAAGAAGGAGCCTCTGGAGGAGCTTCAGACTGGGACAGATTTTGCACGGCATTGTGACATAATTGGCGAAAGCAACTGACTGACATTTCTGTCAACCAACTAATCGATTCATCTGGTAAATAACTGACAGATGACTCAATGAGTTATTGTTAGTTGCAGCCCCGTGACTGATCGATGAAGAATCCTGGACGTTCTTCATCAGCCCATGTTCCACATTTGTGATGTGATAACTGAGTGAACCTGCTGCTCGGACCTTCAGGTTAAGTGTGTGTGTGGTGTCGGTGCGACTGCAGGACAAACGGCAGCGATCCACCGCGATGAAGCAATAAAAGGCGCGGCAGATAAAACAGCAGAGATGAGAGGAAGAGATACCGTCTCAGAGAGGCTCTTTGTTTTGCTATCTGTCTTCCTCCGACGCCGCCGGCCGGCCAAACAAATCTCCCAAAGGTGACACAGAGCTCCCAGTGTGTCAGAGTGTGTGTGTGTGTGTGTGTGTGTGTGTGTGTGTGTGTGTGTGTGTGTGTGTGTGTGAGTGTGTGTGAGAGAGAGAGAGATTATGGCAGAATCAAGATGGCATGAGGAAGCTGCATTAAAATACCACCTGAATCCACACATGCAGGGTGAGAGAGAGATAAAGATAGCGACAGAGCAAGAACAGAGGGAGGTGGCAGGTGAGGAGGAGGAGGAGGAGGAGGAGGATGACTGGAGATAGAAAGAGGGCAGAATATCCTTTTGAGGCAGCCTGAGGCGTAAAAACACACCTCAGGTCCTGCGTTCAGACAAGCCTCACATTCTTCACCTGAACACAAGCCTCAACAGAGAGAGGAACAGGCAACATACCGGCTTCTGTCACCGCCCTGTCAGGTTCAGAGAGCAGGGAGGCAACACACAAGATAACAAGAGTCTGTTGTTGTTGATATGTTACTGTGATAAAAATGTGTACTTCAACATATTTTGGGAGGTGACTGTATAAGGTTGAAAAGAGAAGCATTATTGTTTTATCTATGAACGGGTAGAAAATCACGTCTGGAGCTGCTCAGTGAGTCATACCCTTACTGGGGTTATGATTGTTTGGCTCGGCTAAGATTTGGGATTGATTAGCTAATTTCTCTCCATCTGATTAGGTGATTTAAATCTCTTGAGACCAGCATGATCAGACAGACTCTTATGTTAACGTTCGGTGTTCTTCCACACATCCCACAGTGAAACACTGCTCAGGTTCACACGGTGTAACTGTTTGGATTTAAGAAGAATCCTGAGCTCCATCAGAGCCATCTTTAAAAACATCTAATCTGAAGCTAAAAGTTTGATTCTGTTTCATCTGGAGAGCTTCCTCTCTCCTGTCTAGTGTAAAACTATGATGGTGTGTCCTGATCATTAAATTAACGTTATGATTAATAAAATATGGGATGACGGTTGCTGAAATAACACATCTGTCATCAGGATCCCCGTGTAGCAGAAACATAAGTACATATTTCTTCACAGCAGCTTAACCTGATTGATTAGATCAATTTAAATCTCTCGACAGGCCGACACAATAAGTCATCATCGACACTGTAATTGTTTCGACTAAAACAGCCAAATAAATCCTGAGCTCCATCAGAGCTGTTTTAGAAGTTCGATTCTGTTTCATCTGGAGAATTTCCTTCTTTTAGTTTTGCTTAAATGTGCAACAAAATGTATTCCAGTGGCATTACTGCATGTATAGAAACCTTTAAAATGAAGGAAGGCAGCCTCTCTTGTTTTTTAGATATCTATTTAAAGACATAAATAAACAATATACAGCTGTTTCTACTCGTCTCCTCGGTTGGTTTCATGTGATTATTTTGAATGATTTGTGCGGTTGAGTTGTGAACATATTGTGTAGCTCAAGGTCATTAAAAACAAGCATGATATCAGAAAAGCAAACTTGATTTTAATCCTGATTCTGTGGTTTTATGTATAGATATATTCTCAAAACACAAACCCAAGTAAACAAAAGGCAGCGACATCAGAACCTCAGAGAGACTCAGAGTATTTCTGCATTTGGAGCTAAATCAAACACTTCCGTCATGTGTTTGCATCTGATTCAGAGTAAAAGCCTCCAGCTGACAGGAATGTGATGAAAGTGAAGCCTGAATGAGGAAGGAGGCGTCGCTGGAGGGCTTTTAAACCAGATCTGTGCTTCACAGCCGACGCCTCAATGCCTCCAGCAAAAAAAAACCTAATCATCTCCAGCGCTGACAAATGAAGACTGTAAATGAAGTTATCATGTCATTCTTCTTGCACACGAACATGAAACCGTCTAGTTCTAAATCTTTATCTGGTCTATTGTTATCAAGACCATCCTGATGTCCGAACACGTCATCATACAGGGAATATTTCCTCTGTTTCAAGCACTCGTGTCTCTTAAACGAGAGAGAGTTTCAGAGACGACGCTCGCTCAGACTCTGCGTTTCAATCAGTGCAACAAATCCAATAAACTCGGCTTTGTAAGCGCCGATGAATCAAATCAGACGGCTGCCGCTGCCTCGTCGCGGGTCAGAGCTTCTATCTGAGCTTTAACACACGTGACACGTGACGTCAAATAAAACAAGAAGTCACAGGTTTGATTCGAAGCGTAACCCGCTGAGACGATCAGATTCCTGCAGTAAGATTAAAACGTCAAGCACATTTTTAACGCTTTCACGCTCTCAGAGAACTGACAGTCTTCCACCATCACTCAGATATTCCTCTTCTGCTGCCTGCTCGCCGTCTGTAACTGTGAAAGATTACTGAAAAAACAGGATCCAGGAGGAGAAGACGTCAGCAGCCCCGAGGGGACGGAAGCCATCCGAGAGCAGCTGGAAGACGTCGGCTGATGGGGACGAGTGAAAACGACTCAAGAAACCAGAGAATACGAAGTCTAACCACAGTTTTGCATTGAGGATGATGTTTGTACATTTTACAGTGGAAGATAATGACGAATGCTTTCTCTTACAGCTCGCATGGCTTCATGGAAATTTCCTGGAAGCAGCTGACATGTAATTGAGAATTTCTGATGAAGTTCCCTTGAAAAAAGAAAAAAAGAAATGATGTAATTTGGCGCTAAATATAGGCAAAATGGAGACACTCGCAATTAATGAATTTCAGTTCATTTCTAACGGAGCCTTGAGAGCCGAACGCTGAACAAGTCTGCTGACACGCAAAAATCTAACAAACCTCAACAACAGCCGTCGTCTTTATCAACACAGCGAGCACACGAGCTAGCTGGTTAGCATGCTAACGTCAGTGACATTTCTTAATGTTTTCAACAGAAACTCTCACATATAAACACCTTTAACATGAAGCATTTCTCCCTGTTAAGCACTTAACATGTTCAGACATCAATGAAAATCGACGTGTGTGTGTGTTTGTGTGTGTGTGACGCTTGTATTGATACGTTAATCCTGACTGGAGTACTTGATGTCTGATCGATCTGATCGGCCTGCTCCTCTCTGGTGATGCTACTGGACTCTGGATGAGAGTGGATCTCTCTCTCTGTCTGTGTTATTACATTATAACGCGAGGTCTTAATTTACCCACCATGCCTTGCGATCGACCACAGTTTGTGTTCATTTTGTTCCATCAATCATTTTTCGCTCAGAGAGGCGTCACCTTGTTGAAACAGCAGATCAATACCCAACATCCAGCAGCCGGGAGGACGAACGCGGAGGCTCAGTGTGTCTCTTTGTGTATCGACAGACGTGTGAGTGTGTTAATTGCAGTGAGAGAACACACACACACACACACACACACACACACACACACACACACACACACACACACACACACGCTCTGCTGGGTTGTTACAGTCTGCGTGGGCGTCTTCCGCTGCAGAACAAAGGAGAAAGTCGGTTGTAACTTCAGATTTGGTCAGAAATTAAACTGTGTGGTTTCTTGGAGCCGGAGCAGGAGGAGAGGATGGAGTGACTTCACACTGAGCCCACAAATCACAGCTTTTTTTTTTTTGTCCAACATCTCATGAGCAGCAGAGTCCAAAACACAGCATGTAGCGTCTGAAATGTCCGGTGGAGCTCAACCAATGCTTCATTTAACACACGAACCTCACGCTGTAGCGGCAGCACCAGGCTAACGGCGGCCTGCTCCTGCCTGTTTCAAGCTATTTACAGGTTCTATCATTTCACAATATGGCCGACATCCAAACCACAGGAGCTGCAATTTGTTTCTGCAGTTCTGACATCGAGTTTGTCACCACTTTGTGACAAACTCTCGCTCGCTGTCCAACTTCGTTTGACATACTGTCTCATCCCTCTGCTACACATCTGGCTCATGAGTCAGATGTGCGAACCTGTCGTGCTCATTGTTTTCTGTTCTGGGTATGAAAACCACTAATCCTCATGGCAAACAGAATCCAGCCAACGTTTTCCCCCCAGATCAACAACAGAGTTCAGGTTTCCTGTAAGACAAGATGCTCGGTTGTGAAATTGTGGTTTTGCTTTCAGGTCTAAAATAAAGTCTGAGCAACTAATCTGAAGTGTGTTGCTAATCCTTTGGAAACCATTTACAGCTGGAGTCCATCAATCCACAAGTACCAACACATCCTCGTACCTCAACGACAGGTCAGGTCCTCGTTGTAAACTGCTTCCACAGTCATCGTACGCTCGCCTCAGGCTGCAGGACGTCCTGAGCAGCTGAAGCAGAGATTCAACTGTTCAGCTTTTCTATTTTCAGTCTTCATCAGCACAGACGACTGACACAGAGCTTCATCACACAACAACAATCACCTGAAGATCGATATCAGCAAATCGTGTCGTCCCAGAGTTAAAGACACTTTCTGCAGACATTCCTGAGATGTTCACCAGAACGGGGCTGACGTGAGGTCACAGTGACATCTGACCACCAAATTATAATCAGTTCTTCCTTCAGTCCAGGTGGACACTGCTGCTGAATTTGAAAACATTCCCTCAAGATGGACCTGAGATATCGTGTTCAACAGGCGGATAATAAAGTCACGGCCACCGGCACACCTGTCGCGATCACCAGGTGAGATGAAGACGTTGAAGAAAATTAACTAATAATGTGAACATGGTTTATAGAAGTAAGTTTATTGGCATTCATTTTAAAAGGATTTATTTGTGTCTTAAGTCGTGAAAGGCCAAAGAGTGAAGAGATAATGATCAAAGTCAAACAACCCAAACTGTTTTATCTGTTCCTTACAGAATAAACTGGGTGTCACAGGACAGCATGTGATGTCAGTGAGGCTTGTTTGTGTTCATGTGTTCGTGTCTTCAGGAGCTTCACGAACACGTGGAAGCGAATGACGTGAAGATAACGAGTCTCACCTTGTAGACCTGCCCGTAGGTTCCATTTCCAACCAGTTCCACCAGCTCAAAGATACCAGCCGGGTCCTGAGAGGAGACAGACAGACAGAGAGTTAGTCAGGAGGAAACCAACTGGACTGAGCTGGACACCAGATGGATGTCGGACTTTGTATGTCTGGAATTTGACCTTCACACACACACAGACACACACACACACACTGGAGGGGTGAGCGAGCGCTGCATACCTGTGGTATTACTGTGTTAAAAGCCTCTCAGTATCACCACACTGTTATTACTCCTTCCACAGGTGAGCAGAGTGAGCAGCTGTGCTCCTCTGGACCCGAACAGAAACATCGACCTCACTTTGACTGAAACAACCAGCAATAATCTGGATTCATCAACATCAAGTCCACCAGTTTCTCACCAGCAGAGCGGCCGATGAAAGTGTTATTGTAGCATTAAAACAAGTGTTAAAAAGCTGCACATCCCAACAGTTCACACAGCTGCAGAGTGTCTCCCTGCACACTTTGTCCAATCAGGACAGAGAGCGCCACGAAGAGGCGGTGTCGTCTGCACACGGTCGGTTTATACAACCGAAAAACTCTGGAATAAAAGAACGAGGCAAAGAGAGCCGACGCAGGACAGAAGGAACGATCGCTCACTGCAAATCAGACAGGAAGTCAGCTAAACAGATAACAGCGCTCACTGCAGCGTGCTTTGTCTTTTACACTCCTGTTTTTAGACGGATTAAGCAAATATATGATTTGTTAATTTGTGAGATTTAAGGTGCACACAGAGGATAACAGTCAGGAGGTGCTAAAGATAAGCTAGCTTCAGATGCACACAAGTAGGCGGGGAAAAATCTGACCTGCTTCATATAAAAATTATAAAAACATCCAGAGTTCAGTCTCTCAAATGTGTCCAGAGTGACTCCTCTTCTCAAAGAAAACAATAAAGGATCTCTGGAGAAGAAAATAATCCCAACACCTCGTCACTTCCAGTCAGCTGATCGTCTTCCTGCACCAAGAAGTCAAGTGTCTGGAGGAGCTAGCTTAGCATTAGCTGCAGGCTAATGCTAAGCCAACTGTTTTGTCTAATTTGATTCAGAACTGTTTTTTTTCTTCTCCGTCTCACATCAGATCAGTTTGAGATAAAATCACAGCAGCTGAATCTTTTTTTGTGTCAAAACTATAAAAGTTCAGTCGTCTGTGTGTTTTTAAATCAGACGTGACCGCTGACAGTGACCGAGGAAAACCCCGACACAAGGCAAGTGTGGACGGTCGGAGGCCAGCAGGAGAATTCAAACACACACAAACAGGTAAAACACACACAAGACTACACACACACACACACACACAGGTGTCAAACTGCACACAAACACACAGCAGATAATCTAATCTTCACACTGATTAGAATTCAATAAATCTCCCAAAACAGATCAGCATCTTTAGGCATACGTGTGTGTGTGTGTGTGTGTGTGTGTGTGTGTGTGTGTGTGTGTGTGTGCAGACAGCGGGCCCCTGGAGAGCGTTATGGACTATTACAGCAGAGCCTCCTGACGGGGATTAGCTTAAAAAGCAGCGTTCCTTTTCACTCAAGGTCAAACAGAAGCACGTCTCATCCTGGAGGACCACACCTCACACACACACACACACACACACACACACACACACACACACACACACACACACCTGTGCCTGCTTATCCCCCTAACAACCGTAGGACCACACGCATTAGCAGGCGAGCAGCGGCGGAGACGAGGAGCTGATGCAGAATTTAACCTGTAACCTGCTGGAGGCTCGTTCATTAACATCAAGTACACAAACTCTGCATGAACTCACAATCAGAGCGCTGTCACACCTCAAACCTTCATTTACAGCTGATATAATACAGAAGACTTTTAAACTGCAGAAGACCTAAACAGTCACATCATTCAATCAGCTGGTTTATTTTGTCATTGTCACGTCGTTTCACTCCTCGACATCTTTAATTGGACTGAATTCAGTTCTGATTTGATTTATTCCTCATCTGTTTTCACGTCTACATGTTCCCGTATGTTCCAGCATCTGTGCACGGCGAGCTGATGAACCTAATTTCCCAGGTGGGATTAATAAAGTTGTCTCAATCTGAATCTGAGTCTGAGGACGCCTGACGCTTCCCCGCTCGGCACGCCTGAGCAAAACAGGCCACGCCCCCCCGGCAACCACGCAAAAAGTGACTGGCTGCACCTGATTGGATGAACATCGACACGGCGACTCATTTTTCAAAGTTTCTCGTCAACAGCTCAGCAAAATGTTCGCCAAGATTTCGTCTCGTCTCTCGTGACGCGCCCAGTGATTTCAAAATGTCCCTACAGGCTCTGGATGAGTTCTGGGCCCGTCCACCCGCCCGAGCCGCCACCTGAAGAGGTTCTGAAGCTTTAAAACAACATCCAGCCGTCTTTACTTCCTCTGATCAGACCTGAGTCACAGGAAGAAGCTGAAGCTGCTGTTTGTCTCTGAGGGATCGCTGCTTTCATCTGGAGAGGAACAAGAACTGTGATCCGTCCGTCCTCCTGCAGCGGTTCTGTATGCAGGGGACGGTTCTGTCGGAGCCTCGTCCTTCTGACATGTCGCGGCACATTTCCACTTCGGTGGTTTGAACAACACGAGCGCTGGTTTGTCGTTCGCGACCTGACTGATGGTCTCGCTGCTCCTGTTTCTGACCTGTTGCTGGACGTGTCGCTGTGACGACACACAGACAAGGTTTTAAATAAAAAGCACTCATTATCCTCCCGAGCGATGGAACGGGACATTAAGTCGCTCAGAATAAGGACACGGCCTCTCTAACAGCTATTAATAGTGTTGTCAGAGGATAAACCCTCCGTCTCTCTGACGCGCTGCAGAATATCCTGCCGCTGTCGAAGACGACGAGTCTGACAGGAGGCGCAGCGAGAAGAAGAAGGTGGAGACGGGTCAGGAGACACGAGGACGCCATCAGAGCGGATCATTAAGGACTGGACGCGCTGCAGAAGCAGGAAGTGTGTGTATGTGTGTGTGTGTGTGTGTGTGTGTGTGTGTGGTTGCGACAGGCTTTACGTCACGTTGAAATGTTTCCCCCCACAGCTCTCTGCTCGTCCTGGGTGACCTAATTTCTACTCGTCATGCTGCTGAGGGAGAGCAAGGATTCTCATTTTTACAAGAATCTGCCCTGATCTGTGTGTGTGTGTGTGTGTGTGTGTGTGTGAGAGAATCTGTAAAACACACACACACACACACACACACAGTCCCACCCGGTCGATCATGTCCAGACTTGATTGTTGCTCTGCAGGTACGACTGTGTTGCATAAGCAGCAGGAGAAATGTGGAAAAGAGAATCAGGCACTGTACACACACACACATTAACACACACACACAGAGTCACACACACACACAGAGTCACACACACACAGAGTGACACACACACACACACACACACACACACACACACACACACACACACACACAGAGTGACACACACACACACACACACACACACACACACAGAGTGACACACACACACACACACACACACACACACACACACACAGAGTGACACACACACACACACACACACACACACACACACACACACAGAGTGACACACACACACACGGTGTGTAGGTCTTGCTCTCCACCTTAAATCCAAATCAGTAACTTGGTTTCTCTGAATGTCCCTCACTCATACACACACACTCACACACGCTGACACACACACACACACACACACACACACATTCCTGCACTGTCTCCCTCTGCACACCACTCACTCAATCTCCGCGCACGTGCACGCGCGCAGACCCACAAACAGCCACTGCGATGCTGCTGTCGCCACAACATCACGAAATGGCGGAACTCGCTCCTGTTGCGGTTATCACGCTATTATTCACGGCGTGTGTGTGTGCGTGTGTGTGCGCGCGTGCACGTGCGTAGCCTCGGTATGTGTGTGATGTGTCTCTGACTGTGTGTGTGTGTGTGTGTGTGTGTGTGTTAGTGAGCAGGCAGCTTAACATCTGCCCCACATACTACAGACAGTGCGGCCTCTATTATGCCGTCGGACGCACGCGCGCGGTGCTGTGTGTGCACGCGCGCGGCGGCAGCAGCGGCTCGCGCTCAGGGCCTCATTACGTCACGTCCCAAATGTTGAGAGAAAAAATAAACATCAACAACAACAAGAGGAGACACACAGGACCCCGCGAGACCTCAGGCCCTCAATCACTGGCCGCTGTGCACGAGCACTACAGCCCACACACACACACACACAGAATGGCGTGCATGCGTGCATGCACGCGCACGCACAGCACCGGGCGGGCGGCAGCCAGATGAAGGCGCAGGGAGACGCATCCCTGCGCGATGGAGAGGAAGGAGAGGAAGGGGGGAGGAGAGGAGGAGGAGGAGGGTGGACAGGTGCTCAACAGCAACACATAGACACAGACACCACATGCACGTTCACACACACACACACACGCTGACACACACTCACGGGGAGACATTTACCCGTAGTGCAGACAGGTCTATCTCGTCCAGACTCCGCGCAGGGGAGTCGCTCGCCATGGTGCTCTCGGTGTGTGCGGGACTCAAGATGGAAGCTTCCTCAACGACCATCGACCGAGAGGTGCAGAGCGGCGCGGATGAACACACACAATCACTCCTCTAAAATAAAATAAAGCCCCCCACCCGCCCCGGCACCGAAACCCCGCGAACGATCCGAGCGCAGGCGACGACAAACGAGCTCCAGCAGCAGAAGACGGCGGTGTGCGCGCTGCTCCAGGTGCTACATGCTGCTCGGCTCCGTGGATCCGCCGCTACATGCCTCCACTTCCACCCGTCAGTGAGTGAGGACAGGACGGGGAGACGACTGAAGGAAGGGGGGGGGGGGAGACACGCGCGCACGCGCACAGAGAGATAAGGACAGAAAGGACAGGCGGCAGCAGAGAAGAGAGGACCGCAGCCGAGCGCACCGAGGGCGAACACGCTCCGTCCGTCCGTCTGTCGGTGAGGCGGAACAGCAGCGCGCTTCCCGGGAGTGGCCTGAGAGGAGGCTGCGCTACAGACAGAGACGCCCACAATGACACGCGCACACACACACACACACACACACACCTTCAGTCACACAGCTGTCTGCTCCTGTACGGCAGCTGACTGAGGACAAACCTGATGATCCGTCTGAGCTGCAGGTCACTGAGACATTTTAAAATATAAAACCATTTCCAACAACGCTGATGATGTAAATTGGCATCATACACATACAGACTGATTGATTTCACATCAGAAGGACACTTTAATTAACATTAAAGCAGAAACACATCTGAAAGAGGCCCAGTGAGCCTGGACCTGCTGCAGGAGGCCAGTACTTCACCAGGAGAGCATGTCTGATCCTCCAGGGCTGAAATATGGTTTTAATAAAGCTCCTGGTGAAGAACACGCCTGAGGTTAGTTATAATATGCTTTAAAATTCAAGTTTAAATCATAAGAGTATATAAAGTGTCTCTCTTGGTGTGATCTCTCTCACTGCTACGCTGACGACGTCCAAGTTTACGTCTCCAGCAGATCCGTCACCGAAACTCAAAGATCAATACTTTACTTTCACTCCCAACTAGTTTTCTCTTTATTTTTTTGTATTTCAGCAGATTATTTTCTGCCCTTGTTGCTGTTTGCCATCAAACACAAGTTCATAATGAAGAATCAAGTCAAATCAAATCAATCACGTGACTTTTCCAGCTTTTGATTTTAGTCTTGTTTCTTATATGAGGCTCTTTTCTTAACTTCAACATCAATATTGTTTTTCACTAACCACAAAACAACAAATTATCTGCATTTATATGGATCTAAGCTTTAGGAGCGTTCCACCTTAACTGTCCTCCAGGTTACGTCTCATTCTGAGGTCGACTCTTCTCCACTGGCAGGACGGCGGCGAGCGGAACAAGCTGCTGCTAACATGAGCTGTTCAAAAACTTTCTTTTTAGTAACTCTGTGTACACAAACAATGTTGTCAGTGCTGGTGTTCATGTGTAGAGACCCTGGTGATGCTACCAGCAGAGTTTCATGTTGTGTCCAGACTTCTTACTGTTTTAAAAACAGAGATTCTGATGCTATCGTGAAAGTGCCCGTAGCACTCCCACTGAAAATGAGTTTGACCTGAAAACAAAAATAAGGTAAATCTTAAAAGTGCCTCTTTCATCGTAACTATGCTTTTACACAAAGTTTTGACTCATATAATTCACAAATAAAGCCTCGGTTGCATTTTAGTGAGAGTTTCACCTTTAAGTAAAAAAGCAACACACCTGCTGAATCAGAGGTCGACCTCGAGGTCGTCTCATTGTAAATAACCTTCAAACTGTCTCTGCTAACACGCTCAGTGATGATATTAAAGACACGGCTCCTGGTGTTTGTAGGATGACGCTCCTCCTCTGGGCCCGACAGTCGCGCTGATGGTCGCTCAGCTGTTCACGTCCACTTTTATCTCCTTCCTGTTGTGAAATCTATGAATTTGATTTGTAATATTTGCGAGCGTGACCCACTGCACTGAAAACACACTCAACAAACTCACAGACAGAAAAATCTGCTGCTTCTGCGACTTGAATGGTTCTGATGGTGGTTCTGACAAACCCGGTGAATCTGGACCTGAACATCCATCCACAGGAGGCTTCTCTCCCACGACCAGGATTAAGCTTTACACATCAGAGCGTGCAGGAACAGATATTAAACGTGTTTTGGGGTTTTCACACGCCCTGCTGTCACTCTTTCCTACAACTGCTGACAGATTCTCATCACCTGAGATTATTGGAGCCAGCAGGTTCTGACTCACCTGCAGGACACGCCCAGAATCTCTTCTGAGGATCGTGTCTGTTACTGCAGAGTGAAACCATGACAAACTGCCAGCAGACGTGTTTTCTGCTTTAACATGTCATTATGAAGTTAATACAGATTGTGCTGTGTAATGTCTTCACAGTAATGACACCATCAGCGTCTATAAACTTCACTTTCACTGTTCTGTTCTGTTCTGTTCTGTTCGCCTCCGGGCACAAAATCTCCTGCGAAAATGAATGTGACAGTTGATCCAGTCCGACCGGCAGCTTGGCTCCACTCTCTACCTGTCTGCATGACTCAGACACTAAATTAACTAATGAACTTGTCCTCAGTTGCTGTCGTGACTCTGAGGAAAACAGAAAAGCGATTATACACGTAACAGTCACACGACCTGGAAACACCAGGACTGGAAACGTTGTGTTGCTGCAGCTGCTTCCAAAAAGCATTAAAATAAAAAGGTTGGATGTGTTTAAATCATCCTCGGCGTCCAGTAGACGAGCTGAGCGCTCGTAGAAAACAAAACACTTCTGCCAGGACACGTCAGCAGCAGCAGCCGTGTTTGTGGCGTCCACACCTGCTAATTTAATGCAAAACTTGATCGTGTCTAAACAAGCGGGTGCAAGAGAGCGTCAGACTCTGAGCCTACTGAACAGTAAAGATGCAACATAATAAATGTAAAGTAAACATTTCTGTGGTTTTGCAGAAACGTTCACTAGGAACATTTATTCTGCTGATCCAGCTGGAAAAATACAAACACAGACTGATGACACACAGTTTGAGGATCAGACTGCTGCAGCTTCAAGATTCACAAAAGACCCTAAAAACACAGATGAGGACGAGGAATCAGACTCTTGACAGTCTCAGATTCAGAGTTTGTGTCTGCGGCGCCGCCCGGTGGCACAAAGGAGGCCGGCAGGAGGGCGAGGAACCTGAGACGGGAGGTTTTCTGAGGACAAACCTGTTTTCATTCTCATCTGTGAGGAGGAGGAGGAGGGATGATGGCAGGTGGAGGTGTGATGAAGATGTGTTTCATTAACTCTGTTGGCCTCCATCTTGGCTCTGAGGCTTCGCTGAGCAAATCAAAGTGAAGTTAATTTTACTCTCACATGTTCGACAGCTGTCACAGCTGCTCAGTCAGGTGAGTCCTGGTCTGATGACTGTGTTGTTGATTCACATTTATCATCTTTAGTCCAACAACGCTGATAAAAACTTCATCTTCTTAAAGTCAAACTACAAGAACACAAGATATGTTACAGTCCTGATTATCTTGAAATGAAAAGCTGAAGTCACGATGCCTCACGATGCTTTTAATGACTTGTTAACACTTCATTTATTTACTCCATCATATCACAAGACACGAGGTGGTGCTGCAGATCACTGAAGGGGGTCGCCACGAGAATAAACAACAGTCTGTGTGCAAATAGTGCATTTTTATAGAGACACAGTGATTAAAGCCGGACAGAGAACAGAACGTCAGGGTGTCCACACCTCTGCAGCTCAGGTTCACCTGGGATGAATCCACGAGCAGTTAGTCAATAATCTTCAGATCATTTCTATCCACGTTGTCTGGTCGTGGATGTAAACACGCTGGTATTGCACAGAAAAGCACATTTAAAAAACAAACATTTTCTTCACGTGGAAGCTGCAAATATTCACTGAATTCATCCCCAAAGATCAGAAAACATGCAGAGGAGCTGGAGGTAGAAACACAGGGAGGTAGAGAGCCAGAAGAAGAAGAAGAAGAAGAAGAAGAAGAAGAAGAAGAAGAAGAAGAAGAAGAAGAAGAAGAAGAAGAAGAAGAAGAAGAAGAAGACATTTAAGGTCCCACTTTTTTCCATGACTAAGACGAGTAGAGAAGGTTCAGGTGGTGGACAGGCACGCTGTGGAGCATCAGGGACGTTCATGGCTTTAAAGGCAAACATTCATGCTTTTATCTGTTTTAATGGCAACGAGCTGCTGTCATGCTGTCAGGATACAGGATTCAAGAGTTACAGCACAGAACAGTGTCATGCAGATCACAGACCAACGAGGAAGACACTGAGGAACACTGACGCTGCGTTTCAGGAATATCAGAAAATGGGAAAATCCAGAGACAACTGATGATCTGATGTTGGAGTTACAATGCAGACCGTCGATTTGACGACTATCTGCACTCATCAGTATCTTTAACCTGCAGTAAACTGAGCTTTGGGCCACTTGGGGGCAGCAGAAACAAAGTCTTTTGATTTAAGGTGTCATGAGGTTACTGAGAGGATCAGAACCACTGAAGACACAAAACAGAAACTGAGTTCTGACTTTATTCTCATTATTTAGACTTTTTTTTTCTTCTAGAAAATAAGTCAGAACCGTCAAAATAAACATGCCAGAGGCCCGAATCCTCTTCTGAGGACTGACTGCACAACGCGATGGCTACAGAAAAATAAACATTTGTGTTTGAGATCGGTTCCCCAATAATTTTCACTTCCACTCTGCTCTTCATCACGAAGTCTACGAGGACGATCTGCGTCTCCATCACAGACGACATGACTGAGTAAAGTCTTGTTGTGCTCTGTGTTGTTGTTATTTGCGACTCTGAGGAAATCAGAAATGATCCAGTTGTCTTTGCAACACCAGCGCCAACAACAGAATAATTCAGAAGTTAGCATTCATGTAAAGATGTGTCTTTTAGTTTTAAAGCGCGTTGGTTTGTGTGTCAGCGCTGTTTCCAGGTGTAGCCGGACAAAAGCCTTTAAAAACTTCCTGAACTCCATCAGCTCAGAAGCCAACAGCAAACAGAGACACTGAGAGAAGAGCTGGTGAATTCAGAGGAGCGATTAGCAGCTAAAGAGGCAGATATTTACTTCAGGAGGTGGTGGAGACCAAAAGCGGAGCTAAAACATTCAAGAATGAGGTGAAAGAAAAAAAGTTCTGATCTGCGTCAAATCGTACTCACCAGCCAGAGAAAGACACCCGATTATTTTCACGTCCCTACACTGTTCCCTGAAAAATTAACAAAAGTATGGAAAGACATCCGATCTCGTAACATTAAAGAACGCGAGAAAAAGGTTCCAGGATCCGTCCCGTTACGCCAGAAGGTAAATGGGCTCCAATCTCATCTGAGACCGGTCGTCCATCCAAGTGTGGTGGAAATGTGTGTTTTCAGGTTGTTCTGCTGCACCCAACTAGCCAACAAACCGATTAGTGATGCTTTAAATGCACAGAAACATCCAGGAGCTGAAGACGTGACACTAAAACTTCACCTCACAAACCAAATACCGTCTGTTAATAATCAGCTTTCTTGAGAACTTCCCACCCTCTGACACTGAAACGCAGCATTGTAAAGAACTCATCATGCGTGAACGAGTAGTTCATAAACAGAGCGGCAGCGCTTCAGTCAAAGTCCGTCACTCCTCCTGGAAGGTGAATCACCTGTTCAGAACCTCGGGGACGTTCTGATGGAGCGCTGAACGAGCCCTGAAGTCCAGGTCACTTAAGGCGTCATGTAGAATCCACAGCATGAGGAATGTGAATGAGTGTTTCCGTCGTGTTTGGCACTTGTGATTTCTCGTTTTGACATAAATATTAAAAGCAGGAGTTCAGAGATATGATCCCGTCTTCTGCACCGCCGAGTCTTTAGTGTCTTTTTCTCTCCGCACAGAACAGTCAGAGCTGCGTTCGCCGGCCCGGGACGTTGCATAGTGTTTCTCTAGAGAATGAAGGAGCGAGCCGTTTAAAAATAAAGGAGAGTATCGAGCGATCGCTCGGTGGTGACGTCCATTTTAGTCTTTCTTTGTCTTGTAAACACGAGGCCGAGTGTGAGGCACTGAAGAGTTCAACGCTCCGGCTGCTGGTCGGCTGCCCTCCATGTTTGTATGTACATGAGTGTGTGTGTGTGTGTGTGTGTGTGTGTGTGTCCAGTGGCACTGCTGGTACAGAGGCTTTGCTCGCTGCCGCCATTTTGGAGGTCGCTCTGGACGCTAATGCTGCTAACAGAAGAGAGAACTGTCTCGTACTCCGGCAGAGGACACTAATGACTGGATTTACATTTTAGGGTGAACTGTTCCTTTAAGAACATCAGCTGATCCCGGCTGTTTCTACGTATTTTCATATGACAACTGAGATAAAAGTTTGGTTATTTGCATATTCCAACCACAGGTGCAGCTTTTATCTCCGCAGCTCTTTCAAACGAACTTCTCTGCTCTGATGTTTCACTCTGCAGTTCAGCACCGTGTTGTTGTTGTTGGTGAGACGTGGACTCTGAGGTTCTGTTCAGACGACATGTGACTACACAAGTCAGATATTATCATCAATATTATTATGTTTTTTGAAGGCTGTGCAGCAGTTTCCCTCCAACATGGCAGCAGCCGGGGCCTCCGCGCTCTGTCAGCCCTCCACATGCTGCCTGAGTGAGTCTCTCCGGCTCAGGTCCAGACCTCCATGGGCACCATGGCCTCCTTGGAGCCGATGGGAGGAAGCAGGTTCTGCTCGCACAGGAACTGGAGAGGAAACTGGACGAGGAAGCCGCGGATCTTCTTCAGCTCCTCGTGAGCCCGGGCCGGGTCCTCCTTGTCCAGGCCCTGCTTGGCGAGGTAGCCCTCCAGCTCCAGGATGTTACGGACGTCGCTGGACGGCAGACAGCGGAACACCTGAAGGACAGAGAGCGGGCGGGTCAGAGACAGAACCACGGCTTCATATCGAGAACTGGACCGGTCCTCTGTGGAGGATCTCTGAACATGAGCGGCAGAGTTTACAAGACGAGCTGGACGAAGTTCTGGTGAATTAAAATAGTTTGAGAGATAAACACAGTTCATATTTCATGATGTGACAGTAACATCACTCGTTATCATTTTTATTGTTGGAGTTATAAAAGGTTGCGACTAAACAACCCTGAAGTTCTGGAGCGTACGAGGTGAAACACCAGACTGACCCTCTGGTAAATGGTGGCGTTGCGGGCGCAGGTGGTCATCCACACCTCCTTGTAGAAGTGGTCGCTGACTGGATCGGACACGTCGATGGAGGGATCGGTGTGACCGCCCAGGATGGTCCTGATGGAGGGAGCGAGAGAGAGAGAGAGAGAGAGAACAGAAAGTGTGTGAAGCAACAACGACGGCACCAGAAAAAGGAAACGCCACATAAAATGCAGGAAATTGCGAGCTGTGATGTTTGGAAACGGGAAGCAGACGTGATGATGAAATGTACAGTTACTGGAAGAGTAAAGAAGAAGAGACGTGTGATGTTCTTCCCACTTTGTAAGGTTTTCAAACTGGGGTCTACGGACCAACAGAGGTCCCTGAGTGGGGTTTCAGCGGTCACCAGCAAGACGAGGAGGATCATTAACTTTGTTTTTTGTTGGAGCGACGAGAAAAGATTTTAGATTTAAGTCTTGATCACTGACTGCCTGTAAAGACTCTTTAATCTCCAAAAACCAGGTGAACTGTTCCTTTAAGTCAAACCTAAAAGTGCATTTCACACAGATGGAGGTTTAAAAACAACCAGCAGGAGGTTTCAGTACTTGAAGCACTCGAGCCGGAGCTGCAGGGCGTATTTCCCAGCCTGGTACTGCTGCCCGTCCATCACCGCCGTCACCATCTCCGAGTCCTCCACGATCACCGCCACCTCGCTGTCCCTCTTTCCCAGCATGCTCCGGTCGTTGATGTTGGCAGAACCTGCAGCGACACCAGGGAACGAGACGAGTCGGATCAGTTTGCACCAGCAGATGGAGCTGCAACACCAGATTTACTGGAGAACATAAGACACTCTGCAAGTGTTGTTCACAGAGGTGGGACCTTAAAAATACCATTTATCTGTATAACTTGCTGCAAAACTCACCACTTTCAAATTAAGAGCATTAAGTTTATGATTTATGTAAGTATGTGTATTTTTATGTCACCGTATAAAAAACATATGCAGAAACACATTTAATCTTATTGTAAAAAACTCAAATATGAAAGTGACGAGATGATGAAAGAGGAAATAAAAAAACCCTCTAATTAAAATGTCAAACTTTCTTTTACTCTGTTTCTCAACGAGTCGACACAGATCCTATAAAAAGGGAACAGCTGCTTTATGAGAAGCAGAGATCAAACCTTCAAACGTTCAGTTCACGAGCAGAAACACTGAAATTATGAGGTTTTAGAAAAACCTGAACCAGCGGAGAAAAAAAAAAAGATGTGGTTGCTTTAATCTGCAGCTCAGTGAAACCTCCCCACCGCCGACCGTCTCTCCGGTTTGTGATATTTTCTCGTCACTTTCCGTCTGTCAGCAGCTCTCGTTTCTTTTCTCCTCTATTATACATGTTCAGTCCGGCGTCGGGGGAATATTTCACTGTGTCCGTCATCTTTTTAATCTTGTAATGGAGAAACTCAAGCCGCTGCCTCGACACCGGCTGAGTGTACAGTACAGGTGAGAGAGAGCGACAGGCTGGAGGTGTGAGAGTTTACCGATGATGACGGTGTTGTCGTCGGCGATGAGCATCTTGCTGTGGACGTAGATGAGCTCGGTGACCAGCTTCCCCTCCAGGTCAGCGTGAGTCCTCAGACCGGCGATGGAGATGTAGTTGATCCACTGATCTCCCACTGGGAACGAGAAACAGCCGGTCAGAGAGTTCAGGGATCAAACAGCCTCCCTCTGTATTCACAGCTGACTACAGATCTGATATTAACGCAGTGAAACACGTAGAAACCAGCCGCGTGATTACAGACTTCTGTAAAAACACATAAAACCAGATGCAGATGTGCAGGTTTTGTTTCTGGCTCTTGTTGGTGTATGTGTGTGTGGTTTTGTGTGTGTGCATTTTGGGGTGAAACTGGGTCTCGGTTCGGTTCTGCTGAGCTTCAATGACAGACTGAAATAACCAGTTCCACATTTCAGCTTCCACATCTGGTTCATACGTACAGAGACGCAGCTCAAAAAGCTCTTTCGTGTATTTATGAACAAAAAATAAGATTCTTTAAAAGTGTTGTTCAGTGAGTTAGAACCTTACAAATGTTATTTCTCTTTAATAATATAGAAAACTCATGTAACATTTGGTATAAATACAATTTTAGACAGTCGTTAAATATTTTCAGTCCTTATAACTTACTTCAGAACAGAACTCTTTCAAATTAAGGGCGTGAACTTCATGGTTTTCTTTGTATTTTAAAGCCATGATTATTCTTTAGCTGTGTTTTCATATTTTTATTATGAGTGAGGTAAACAAGCCTTGAGGAGATAATTATTTTAACCTTTTAAAAGATTTCATCCTGGATGATTATCAGGTCTGATTTTGGATAATATGGAATCAAACTTCGAGACTTTCACGGCTCCGACCAAACTGCAAAAGTACCGTGAACATGTTGTCATCCGATACCAAATTTCAGTACTTGAGGAGAGAATCCATCCACTTCATTAATCATTTTCTCTCAGTGTTTGGGAAACATTTCTCCCTCTTTGTCTTTCTGTTATTTTCTCCAAGTCCTTGATGGAGTCACGTGGGAGGTCGTCCGGTGTGGTTGGGTTAGGATGTGACCCTGAATGTGACGCTGGGAAAAGATGCATGAGAAGTGACGGCTGCGACAGAGAAGGCCCAGCCGGACACAGATACTGAGCGAGCTGCAGGGAACTGTGACTGATTGTGACTGATTCAGGTGAAGTGAGAGGCCTGCAACTCCACTTTGGGAGACAGATGCCACACGAGGGAGAAAACGGTAAAACAAGATGTGAAAACTGTGAAAACAACTTCAGCAGGACGCTGTTACAACGTTCGCTTAGTTGGTGGTTTGGAAAAGTCAAAGGTTGGAGGCAGGTTTTGGTCTGAATACGATGTGACCGTGGTCGCCTCAGACTTACTCTCTCTCCGGAGCTGCGAGATGATGGCGTGGTCTCCTCTGTTCATGGTCCTGCAGGGAGCAGAGAGGCGGATCAGCTGCACAGCCACATTCCTCACAATACAAGCTGTGTGTCGCCGTGTTTGCACAGGGAGGGCCGAGTGTTTACTCAAGTATGCAGGATCGACAATGAATGTTGGCCTCAAAAGGAACGGCATGCACACACACACACACACACACACACACACACACACACACACACACACACACACACACACACACACACACACACACACACACACACACACACACACACGTACATGCTGTTCGTAGGTTTACAGCTCTGTGGTTAATCAGTTAAGGTGTGGCGTTAAGCTATGAGTGGATTTAACCCTCAACAAATAAACTCAAACAGCAGGTGGGTGCATTACAGCTTTCTCATCAAACACACAAACACACACACACACACACACACACTCACCTGTAGTTGAAGTGCATGACGGCCTGGATGGCGCTGCCTCCTCCAGTGTTGATGTCTCCTTCGAAGCCCGGCAGCAGAGGCGTCACCACGTACACTCGGTACCTCTTACCCTCCCTGAAGATTGGAAATCAGACGATGATGATGATGATGATGATGATGATGATGATGATCAGCAGACAAAAGTGTCCAAGTTACTGTCAATTTCCTAGCATTTGATCGTACAAGATGGTGGAGACGTACGCTTTGTGTAAAGTTAGCAGTGTTAGCTTTGTAGCTTAGCATCAGCTGTTCTTCACTGTAACACACTTCATGTTTCCTTGATATCAGCCTCCAGAGAAACTACTCGATTTACGACGGCAGCCCTGAGCTGTTTGTACAGGTCAGGTGTGTGTGTGTACCAATGTGTGTGTCCACGTGTGTGTCCGCGTGTGTGTCCTCTGATTGGCTCACACATCTCCGATGACAAAACTGAAGCAAATATTCCAATAAATCCTCACAGAGTCCAAAACAAACACGACTTATGGTGCGGAAGCAGTCTATCAGTCACACAGTACACACAGCAACAGGATGTGTGTGTGTGTGTGTGTGTTTCTGGGAACTCGTGTCAGTGTGTGTGATTGTTGTGTATGTTATTCTGTTGTGTATGTAGCTAAACACACACAGCAGCCCAGAAGTGTGTGTTCATTAAATATGTGGTAAAGTTTGTATATGTGTGTGTGTGTGTGTGTGTGTGTGTGTGTGTGTGTGTGTGTGTGTGTTACCTGTATGCTTTGATGATGCGTTCAGCGATGGCGTCTCCTATCTTGTTGAAAACGTGTCTGTTGTCTGCACAGCTGATGAAGAACTGATTCTGAAAGAACGACAAACAAACAAACACACAAACGTCTTTAACGATCAGGAGCTCTGATTTGTTTTCTATTCGCAGCCAAACAGAACAGAACAGAACAGAACAGAACAGAACAGAACAGAACTAGTCCGACTCCACGTGACGGGCAGAACTGGCCCTCGGTTTTGCATATTTACTAGGAAGCTGTAATCTCCCAGCTTCTGTGAACTACCCACCAGCTCTCCAACCTCCAAAGGATAGTTCCACCATCCTCCCTGTTGCTATGGTTACCTGGTTTTCGATTACCCGTTAAACAGCCGGATCAGAACCTTGTGTGAGGTGTTCTGATGTGTGATTTGTTAACATTCCCCCTCTGACACGCGGGTCAGTTACCTCGATGTAGACGAAGTGCTGGCTGTTCTCGATGACGTGCACGTAGGCGTTGTGGATCGACTCCTCGTGGTATTTGATGCCGGCCGACCAATCAGAGGCCGAGCGAAGGATCTGAGAGCAGACAGACGATTGGTCAAGAAGCTTTCACGGCATTCTGCATGTTTTCAGAAAGTTCAGTTTAGTCCTCATTACGTACGACATGCAGAATCTACAGTGTGAAGTATTTCAGTCAACTTTGTCCTGCAGTATGAACGCAGACTGAACGTCTTGTGTCTGACGCAGCAGCTCGACTGTGACTGATCAGGGACATTAACAGAATAAGGAAACATTTTATCACTTCCCATCCCGACACGTGAAGCTCAAACAGAACCAACCTGCACTTTGGCCGGGACGCAGTTTGGGACTTGGTATCGCTGCTCTCCGGCGGTGGTGTGAGACTTGGGCAGCAGACACGGGTACGACATGGAGCGGTACTTCGGCTTCACGAGCTGGTGAGAAAACAGAGAACAGAGATGAACACAGAGTCCCGTCAGCGCTGCATGAGGCTCCGGGTGTGTTATTCTTACTGATAAACGCTGAATATGAAAATGTTTTTAGGCATTTCTCTGGAGGAGCTTGAAAGAAAAGTCGCCTGCCAGCTAGTTTGAGAATCAATGAATCGTTTCAGTTATTTTTCTGGCTACAAATGTCAAGTATTTGCTGCTTTTCTTTGTTTTTTTAAGAACTGCAGATGAAAATACAGTCTGAAGACGCCACTTTGAGCTCTGGAATATCGTGATGACAGAGTCAGCATGACCGCTAACTGCTGCAGTGACAAGCTGCTGTTAGCCAAGTTAGCTAGCCGGTTAGCATGCTAACATCTCTGCAGCATGACACACAGAACTCTTTAACAGATCAGCATATCATCTGCTGCTGTGTGACCTCTGACCTTGGTGAAGTTCCACCGCTGGATGAAATGTCTCGCCACATCTCGAGCCGCCTTCCCATGAACCACGGAGGCGATGTCGTGCCAAGGCATTCTGGGAGTCGTGTGTCTGTCTATGAAATCTACAAAAAACCAGCAGGAGCGTGAGGATGATGGAGGACGTTAGATAACAACATTCCCCACTCGTGTGGAATCGCCGCTCGCTCACCATCGAATGGTTTGTCCAGCTGGATCCAGTCCTTGTGCACGAAGTTGCAGTAATCTTTTCCGTGCCAGAACCGCGTGTTCCCGAACAACTCTCCGACTCCCGTCTGCAGACTGCGAACAGAACCGCTTCCTGCAAACACACACGTGAGTATACAGTCATTTTAAAGTCAGGACGAGGCGACTGGAGGACACTGCAGTCGATCCAAACACCGTCCATGCACCGATACGTAGCAGCATCGTGGTGTGAAAATGAAGATGGAGGCTGAGAGCTGAAGCGTCTCCACCGGGCTTTACAGAACAGAACCATGCTGAGTTTGACAGTGATGGAGTGGTGTTTGGAAAAATGCTCTGACGGCACTTTTACAGGAATTAAACAGCAGCTGGAGGAGACGCAGAACTACAGTCAGCGAGGAAGCGGAACCCAACACACATTCTGATTGTTTTACTCACCTGAAACACGAGGAAACAAACTTTAATACTCTGATTTGAACAGCTGGATCGTGGAGACGGAGAGGTTTGTCTCTGAGTTTATAGCAGCGCTTGTTTTTCTCACGTTATCTCCGACACTTCCCGTCCGTCTCAACAGCAGGATCAACAGAGACGAGCTGGGCGAACACACAGCGGATCTCCTCAGGGCTGTTAAAGCCTCACACATCTGTTTTACTGCACAAGTCGTTTCTGTGAGCTCACAGAAATATCAGTTTGTTTTTAAAAAGGAGGGAAACGTGATTACAGGCTGCAGCATCTGATCAAATAAAACCTCAGGCCGGTCTGATGTGTGTAAGGCCACATGGCAGGCGGGTTGTTTCTTGGTACTGGTCCAGTTCAGCTAATCTGATCCTTGTTTTCCATTTCTGCTGCTTGTCAAATCAGTGTTTTAATGTTGAAGATCCAGAACTTCTGGAGGGATAAACACTCAGAGTCACATCAGACTCTGTTCTGATTGTTTTTCTAACTGTCAGGATTAAATCATGGATTTATCTTCACTCCTGTTTATCGACCTGACTGCAGCAGAGTCGACGCTTCCTGCTCCACATTTTCCAAACTGATCTTTTGTCTCATCGGAGGAAAAAAGAAGCTTCAAGACTCGCACACAGAGAAACAAAGGTTGTTCACTCCAGATCAGAACCACAGCAAAGCACTCTGGGAGACGGGGTTTCAACACTGCCGCCGCCACCGACTCACCAGCCTGACACTGGCCGACAGGAGAGGCCGTCCGGAGCTCGACCAGCCTGCTGGGGATCAGACTGTGCTGGCTGCTGATGCTGTTGGACCATCCTAAACACAACGGCCACAAACACTGAGACGGCAGCACACATCGAGGCTGTGGCTGCTTCACGAGGAGCTTTAAACACCAACGAGTCAGGACCAGAAAACACATTAGCTTCCATTAGCTGCTCTGCTATCGTTAGACTTTCACATCCGGATCAGTAAAAATCAACAGATGTTTGGTTTTATGTCATTTACATTTTCAGACTCTCATTTATAAAGATTTTTCACAACAACAGTTTGACTTCATCTCGGTGGCATTTGGCAGGAGAGGGTTTGTTTGTTACAAAGTTCAGTTTCTCAAATCTGTCCAGAGTGACACCTCTTCACAAACAAATCAATAAAGGATCTCTGACGCAGAAAATAAACTCAGCAGGTCTGGGATTGAAGCTACATGCTAACAGTGAGCTAACTATGCCATCTTTTAAGTGTTGTTGTTTATTTTATCCTTAAGTCGACTGTAAATACTGTGAGAATCACACAATCTGAATCTAAAGATCATTTTGATTGATACTGATTAAGAATCTAGCCGCACATCACTGTTCCATCATCAATAACATCTAAAGAACTCACTCTCGTCGCTCTCCAGGTCGCTGTCGCTGTCGGCGTGGGCGAGCCCGTGTTTCTGCAGGTGTCTCCTGATGCTGAACCTCGTCCTCTTTGTCCTCCCCTGTCCTTTCAGCTTGGGCTGGTCCAACGAGTCCGTCACCGTGAAGATTCCCTTCCCGTTGGTCTGAGGAGCGGCGCCGCGGCCGTTGGACGGGGACGCCATGTTGGCGGAGGCCGATCCAGCCTGAGGGGGAAGACAAGTCTTTTTAAAAATAAAACATCAACGTCTGTGTGAAAGAAAATCTGACGGTCGGTGTCAGGTGCTCTCTGTGTTTCATTTGCATCATCAGTGTGTAGAAATCAGACATTTTTAGCATTAGCGTCGTGATTAACAGCTCTTGTTTAAACGGTGTTATTGATGTCAGAGTGTTTTTGTAGATGCACTACAGGTGCAAGTCAAAATAAAAGCAAACGGAAAACACAGAAACAATAGAACATGTAGATGAAAATAAAGACTTTTAAAAACAAGTTTGTGTCCATTAAAATGATTCTTTACAAATTAAAATAAATCCAGCACAGTCAGTATCACAGGACCAAAACTGAATCTTTCACAGTTTTTTGATTAAAATCTGAAGGTTGGTCTGTTTTGTTCTTTGTGTCAATGATTTTTATAGAGAATTCAATGTTATTTCTAGAGTTTCTTCATCAACACAACACATGAAGGAGATTTTAATCCCTCAGTTCATTTAAAAAATGTAAAATCAAGGAAACATGAAGATATGTGATTTTTATCCGGGCGGCGCTGTGACGTTTGGGACGACATGTTCAACTGTTATTTACTCAAAACATGAACGAATCTGCCTGATTTTAAACCTTAAACACTTTCCTGCTCGAGCTGAAATTAAAGACCTAAACGGGGAGGCGGAGGGCAGAGAGGTGGTGCAGGTGGTGCAGGTGTCCTGTCCTCACTACATGTTGGACAACGATCAGGTGACACCAACAACGTCACTTCAGCTGTGTGTGTGTGTGTGTGTGTGTGTGTGTTACCTGCTCCATGTGTGACAGTGTGACACTCCCAACGTCCGTCAGCCGGTGCTCCCTGTCGTCCCAGCGACCGTACGCCAGGTCGATCCCACCGACGAAGGCCACCGATTGGTCGATGACGATGATCTTCTCGTGATGCGCCCACAGGTAGACGGCGGAGGAGACGTGGTCCGGGTGACGCATCACCTTCAGAAGGGAAACAGTCAAGCGTTCAGACAGGAAACGCGTCTCTACGTACGATCGGACGGGTGGAGGCGGAGCTGGGCGCTCACCTTGATGTTGGGGTGCAGGTGCAGCAGCGTTCTCTTGCTGTATCCTGAGTTGATGCCCAGCGCCAACTCCACCTCCTTGTACAGCATCACGAAGATCCGCACTCCTTGTTGCTGCAGGAAACGACACAGATACCGACAGTCAGTTCGAGCGGTTGGAGACTCGAAGAGATGAGTGAAGAAACAGTTTCCTGCTCACCGCTTTACGTCGCAGCACGTTGTCCAGGCGCCAGCGGTTGCCCTCGACAACAGGCCTCTTCAGGAAGATCTCTGGACTCAGCCTGCAGACAAACACACACACGAGACGTCATGACGTCCTGCTGATCTCCACTTCTGTTTCCTCTCTTTCATCCTTAAATACCAAACGTCTCTGTTGTTTTCTGCTTCGTCTTCTGTCGTCTTTACATCTTTCTACCAGACTTTACTCTCCTGTTTCTGACTGCAGGACTTTCAGTTGTAATGGAGTATTTTCTGACACGGTAAATCACTGAGAGAGACACACACACACTCTGCATGTAAATGTGTGTGTGTGTGTGTGTGTACTAGTGTGACAGTAGTCTGAGCCTCAGACTGTAACAGATCTGTTTGACCAGAAAACCTCCTGAGAGGTGACCGCCGACTGCACTCAGTGCACTCTGAACACACACACACACACACTCACACACACTTCATTATTATTCTGCCAGACCTCTTCTTAGTGCGATCGCATTTAAAGACACACAAACAACACACAAAACACACACTTACCACCAGTCTGTGATGAATATTTCCTCTTTGGCTTCTTCAAGAGCATCAGCAACGTCCTCCATGTATGTTTTCCCATTCACATACCTGTAAAAGACACACACACACACACACACACACACACGCACGCACACACACACACACGCAGGCACGCACACTTTTAGACAGCAGGAACACAAACAAACACTTCCTCCTCTCACTTTTCAATCAGTCCATCTTCTGTTCTTTCAATATGCTTTTTATAGTGGACCAGTCAGCTGCGCACACACACACACACACACACACACACACACACACACACACACACACACACACACACACACACACACACACACACACACACACACACACACACACACACACACACACACACACTCAGTCTGTCTGTCTCACAGACAGTATAGTGTTGCCCAGCAGGGAGACAGGTGATGAGCAGGTGAGGCTCACTTTCCCTCTCTTTGTGTCAGATTACTCCAGCGAGAGACACACACACACACAAACGCACACTTACACACACGCACACACACACAAACACACTCTCTGCCAACTGGACCGGGCCTCGTCTAGACTTTTTTACTGACATCTGGCTCCGATGTTCAGCTCTAATTAGCTTCGGTTTAACAGGCGGGAGGTTTTCCTCGTTGACACACATTATCAGAGGGTCACTTCACAACTCCCAATAAATAACACCTGAAAACATCGACAGCTGCTGGATGTGGATGGTGTCGGCTGGTTGCCGTGGTTACCATTTGGCAGGGATGTTCACTTCCTGCCTGGCGAAGGATCCGAAGCGGTGGTCGGTGAGGAAGGCCGAGCCGTGCTTCTGGACGAAGCCCTCGATGGCCTGACCCCACCAGCGGGCGTGTCTGTAGCTGCTGCACTTCAGCACCAACGACCTGCAGACACACACACACACACACACACACACACACGTCAAAGGGGAAAGGTTGTGTGTTGTAGGTAACATCTGTGTGAAGGACGAGCGTCACTCACCTGGACAGGCTGTCGATGCGGACGCCATGTTTGGTCTCCGTGTCTTTGGAGTCCATCTTGATGTTGAACTCTTTGTCCACCAGCATCACGAAGGAGATGGCGCCCGAGTCGGGCTTCATGTACAGCAGGAACGAGTCCTTCACCACCAGCCAGCTGCACAGAGACACAACACGGTCAGAACTTTAGGAAAACCTCCTCCCTCCTGAGTCTTTGTGTCGGTCGGTGTTCACAGACCGTTTGGACCAGTGGTAGCACATTTTGCTGCGACCACAGCAGTTCATCCCGGGGATTCGATGGCCGCCGGACCTCTTCTGCACCATCCCTTCTCTGAAAGACAAAGAAAGAAACATACAGATCATCTGTGTCACTGACGAAAGTTTTGTTGTGTCACGTTCTGGTTTGGGGAACTAAAACTGAAGAACCTTTGTTTATCCAGCATGAGGCAGAACTTGATTTCATTATCGGATATCAAAGATTTGCTCTTATTTATATAAATGTTTCTAGAAGTTGTCCTTACAGGCCTTTTGGTCCCAGGTCATGGATGAAGGACAGCTGGCTAACATCGATGAACTCCATCTGAGAGAGAGAAACAAGTGTTTAAATACAAAACTAAATCTTTCACAGACGTTTTCACAGTTTTTAAGGTTTTTTTCTGGCTGTGTCAAACCCCTGTGATCCGTACCGTCGCGTGGTAGTTCCTGTACATCGGCATCTTTAGAAGGTTATTCAAGTAATCTTCAAGTTGTTTCTGGAACAAAAACACATCAGAGGAATATATCAACCAGCCAAAACAATGAAAATCAGACATCCAGCCGTATAGAAGCAGGAGAGATGTCGGCGGAGGAATCGAGTACCCTGCGACTGGA